>NW_026623254.1:1989224-1997376 GCF_030028575.1 Malurus melanocephalus
AAAAACCAATTTTCCACTATTTTGGTTTTGCAAGTCTGTCAGCTACAGCAAAGTTTAGCTGATTTCAGCTGCATGTTCAGGACTGACTACAGAATGAACAATTTACAGGCTCACCATCTAACTCCAATTTAAAACTTTTCTAACCAGAATATTAACTTGAAAAAGAAGACASAAATGTAGCAAAGCTTGATCTAGCCCAAACCCTTTCACAGAGGGTCTTTACTGATAAGGTTTTTCCCCAGGTGCCCTCAGTGCTGTGTGACCTCTTGTTACCTGTGCAAGCTCACTCCACCTGCTACCCAGGGCTGCAGCGCGATAAGCGTTTCTTTCAGCAGAAGTGTCAGCTATAAAAAGCCCTTCSCCTCCCCGCTGCCTTTTCCATTCCCGTGCCACTGCTTCAGTCATGCTGGTACAACCCTTTTGTGGGGCTGTGGAGGGAGCTGGCTGGGGCAACTGCRCATGGTGAGACACAGCTCACTTTAAAGGAAAAAGTGTTGTGATCTTTAATCCAGGAGTGCAGTTTTACTGCCATCCGTGATGGTGGGAGCAGCTGCTGTGGGAAGGCAGCTCAAGAACTGATGTGCTCAGGTTCTACCAGACATTTCTYATGAGTCCTCACTAACAACACAGGGAAAAATAGCATGTGATATCCAACTCTCCAGAGAAGAATACGAAATTATGAAAGAAAAAGAAGAGTCCTTTCTCTAATGCTCTGAAATCCTATCAATTTCAGAGGTACTACACTTTATACAATGGTTTTTAGAAAATTCATCTAAAAATCCCAACAAAGTGCTACTCCTCGTGCACCTTTCTCCATCAACCACTAATAAGTTTTGAATTCTCGACTGACTCAACCTAAAGCAAGAGAAGTGCCAGACCCTTGGACATGCTTTGCTACAGGGAGTGCTCAGCTCAGCATACTTGGCCACTCCAATCATCCCAAACAWGTTTACATGCCAATGCACACATGTGGCAAAGAAATGCACAGAACACAACACGATCTTTGCAAGAGGAGGGCGCAGTAACAAGGAGAAGCAAAGCAAAGCACTGAGAAATGTCACAGGCGGGGACACACGGGGCTGCCATTGTCCATGCTCAGACTGGGAACCCTTCCGAAACCAGGACTCATTATTACTTACAGCATAGCTTGCATTTGAAAATGCATTTCACTTCTACAGAGAGCTGATAATGTTACACGTTCAGGAGACATGAAGAGATTTACATGGTGGGCCAGTAAGGGTTAGGCCTTTTGTGGGTTAAAGTGAGGTCACAAAATACCACAAGAAAGCATGGAAGGGGTCTTTTTCCTTGCTTATTTTTCAGTGTTTGAACCTTCCCAGCACACCAGAAGAGGGAGCCTTTGCCTCCTCTCCCATGCCCATCATTTGTTTTATATTAGCAACAATGACAAGCTCTATTAAGAGTCAAGCTCTTTAAGTGAACTCTCATCCTTTGACTCCTAAAACAAACAAAAAAAACCAAGCAAGATAAAAAAAAAACCTCCAACCACAAACCTCTTTGCCTTGTGTTATGGATATATAAATATTTTTGCTGCCACACAATCTCTCTACATACAGGACTCACCAGAAAGGAGAATACTAGATCTGCCTTCCAAGCCCTTTGGCCATAAAAGGCTCCAGCCCCTTTACAGAAGGCTTAGCTGGAGAGAGAGAGACAGAGAATTAATAGCTTTACCAAAGAGGAGGAAAAAGACCCTCCAGAGCTCCTTTTACATCATCAGCCCCAGCAACCAGAACTAAACTACGGCTAGAGTTTCAAGAGCCACAGTGGATTGACCCGGCAGCTTGCAACCACCAAAAGCAGGAGGTCCTGCTCCCACCGCAGAACTACAGCCCCCGCAGAAACCCAGCCAGGGCCCAGCGAGCAGCTGGGATGGTGCCAGGAAAGGGGCAAACCACAGAGTCAGAAGCGTGGCTGAAGCGAGGGCTTGAAAGGGAGCGAGATCTTCTTTCTGGCAGCCAAGACCTTTCTGGCAGCCGGCAGCCCCCAAAAGCAGAGCTTCRTGTTTCACTGCCTCCTCAGCAGTGCATGTGCCCTCCTTCCCACCAGGCTGAATCTGCCAGCTTGACCCCACTGATGTAAAAACCAACAAAGACACCCCCCCTTCCACTGCTGAACCGAGGTAAGTTACTACAGGGAAGAGGTGAACCAGTGTAAGTGCACCTAAGGGCGAAGAGCATGCACTGTCTAATTCAGACCAGTCCAAAAAGTACAATAAACTGATGGCTTAGCCCAGGGTAGGGGTCCCTGAGGATCATTATGCCCCTCATGTTTCAAATAATTTGGTGTTAACTTTACATACTRCCTTCCCCAGCCAGCCCTACCCTGGATAATACCAACGGCTTTGGTTTTTCAGTGGAAAGCTGGTGTTTTAGCTAAGCATTTATAGTATATAAAGGGTTTGTCAAGAAGTTGAGCCAGCCCTGAAAGGAGTTGCCACACTRGGCTGCAAGACCACCTCTGAGCAGAGCAAAGACCTTGACTGCCATCAGTGCTTAGTGTCGAGTTATTCCCCCATCCCTTGTAAAGGCACTCTACAAAGCCCCCCCAAAAAGCAGAAAAACGAGAGTTCTGGCAGTAAGCAAACTGCACTAGCACCACTTTTCCCCATCAGCTGTTTTCTGTTCCTCACACAAAAGGCTGCAAACCCCTCCTAATTGCAGGAGCCTTCCACCTAACAGACCCTGCTCTCGAGGCCCTCCTCCCCAGGAACTGGGGGAGAACTGGGGCACAATAGGAAGGAGCCCGGCTAAAGGGAATAGATCTGTTAAATTAACGCATTTTCTGTCAACCAAATCAGCTGCCCCTAGTGCTATTGTTGGTGAAACAATGGAGACCCCAGGAATGGGCACCCATTAAAAGGAACAAGCCTGCTGAAAGGATACACTCTGAGGCACAGCCTTGTGTGTTTAACAGGATTCTCTACTGTAAGGAAGGAGGAATCACTAGGCTGCATTGTTCCCACCACCACAGCAGATGCTGTTGCTTCTGGTAACGAGGAAGGGGGAAAAAAAATTAAAAAAAAAAAGAAATCATACCTACCTACAACAAGGTTTACATGATGAACTTTTAACTCGGGAATTTTAACGCCTTGGCTGTTGTCATTTCTACCCATAGCCCTTTTCTTGAGGAGATTTTTGCCTGAAAGAAGTCTATGAAAGCATCCATTGCCATTACAAAAGTTAATTCTTCACCCTTCATGCAGGCACTTAACAGATGCCAGGGGCAGAATGGCACAGCTCTGCCGGCATTATGTGCTGGGAGAGAAAGACCGCAGTTAAGCAGGTCTACATATAAAGCTGCAACACTTTAAAGGTGTTACTTTTAGCTGGTTTGGTTAGAGCAAATTCCACAAGGAAAAACTTTTGAGGCCTAATTTAAACGTGCTATGCAGAAGTTTAAATTGGCTGATTGAATTGGTACAGATTTGTTTGCAGTATTTGGGTCTTCTTAAACAAAGCAAACCGCAAAGTCATATTTAAGCTCTTACACAAAACAGTATTTTTTTTTTTCTAGTGGGGAAAGACTTGCACCTGATTATCTTAAATCGGTCTTAAAATAAATTCAGCTTAAAACTGGTGGATACACAGACACTTCGGCTAACACCAGCCACAATTTTCAATGTCAGCTGCACTAGCAGAATTGCCTATAGTAACACCACATAAAATCTGTAATCTCAGCCTCCATGTGCTCCATCGAATCTCTGAAATTCTTATCATGTTCCTCCTTCTCTTCTGCCTTCGACTGCTAGTCATTCCCCAACTCCCTTGTCACCTAACTCAGATCCATTCAAAATGTTGCTGTCAAAATAACCTTCTTTATCAATTGTTCAGACACCCTTTGGCTTCGTGCAGTCACTTCTTGTTTCTTTTCATAGGCTTAAGATAACGTTTTAACTCACATTATCAGCCTCCTGAACTACCTATTCCTTTTTCTCCGTTTTTTTTTGGGGGGGGGGKGGKGGKKGGGGGGGTTGGTTTTGGTTTGKTTTTTTTTTTGTATCCAATTACACTAGAGTATCATTATATAAAATGTAAACACTTGTGTAAAAGTTTAAGATCTACTAGTTGGGAAAGATGTGACTTGCATTTGAAATGGGAACTGATACAATGCTTTCCAATTTGCAGACCACTTGAAACAACAGCTCTGAGAAGTATCTCTCTGCCTCCCCCCTCCATTAATCTCAATGAACTCTAGAGCCCAACACTGACATGTAGAGTGTTAATGATTCTATTATGAACAGAATAACCAAGCAAAAGCGAAGACCAGCAAAGTAAGAACGGGTCCTGGAACAGACAGTGAGAGAGGGATGGGGCACTGCAGGAGCTAAACCAAACAGCACACTGGACAGGTAGAAAGAACAATAAAACCAGTATTAACACTTTTTTTTCCTTTTGTTTTTAAACAACAAACTCCCAGCTCACACCCTCTACTCTGAAGCTGATACTGCCCAGGAAAGGCAGAGCCATCACAGAGTGACTGTAGTAAACAACTCAAATTCACACAGTGGTCCATAAATGGGTCTCTCCACACAACAGGACTGACGCTTTCTTTTCAATGTATTTGAATTCAATAATCTTTCCCAACCCTGTTCACTCTCTGTGTAGCACCTCTCCCTGCACTGCCAGTTACTCTACCTTTCCTCAACGTGTTTTTTTCCAAAGCAAGGTGCTTCAAATGAGAGGGAAGTTTTAGTGAGCAGATCTATTGTTTGCTGTCGCTTCAGTCACTGCCCACTCCCACTTTAATGTTGCCTACTCTGAGTCAAATGGCAAGAGGGATAGACATCCTAATGACTGAACTATTCTACTGAAAAGGCATTTAAACCCAGAGCTACCCTCAATGAACATAGCTGACCATATGAATTCACCAACATATTCATCAGCTTGCAGCACCTTCTTGCTGCATTGATCTTACTTAGATATCAACTTTTAAGATCAGAAACTACCTGGMCATCTCAACTACCACAGAACAGGAGGAGGCACCAGTAGACATTGTATATGTTACTGCAATACAAATAATAATGCAGCACCAGACCTGAATAGCGATAGAGGAGTGAAGGCTGTACCTGGGTACTGTCCTYCACCGTCTGTGCAATTAACCCCATCCTAGCCACCAGCAGAACAGGAAGGTTGTGCCATTTAGGTGTCATGGGACACACCCGAAGGGCAGAGCAAGGGGCTCAATTGGGAATTTTCAGCAGGACCTAACATGATAGGACAGTGGAGTTCAAAGCATATTTGGCCATCCTGTCCTCACGAGGAAATTTTTTTTTTCAAAGTATTATATTTCTAACACACTGTTTAACACATTTTTTGTTTGGTTTTTTTTTTTTTTAAATTCATTTTTTTTTTTATTTTAAAGCTATATCTGGTTTGCGCAGACAGAAGAAACTCTGTTCTCTGCTCTCTCCTTCTCCAGCTCTCCCTCTCTCCACACTCTTCCTCCTCCTGGGGGACCCAGGGGAGCAGTAGTGGCCGCTGGTTTCTAACAGCCACATAATATTCCTGACAGAAAGAGCCTGTTCAAGAACCAGCACAGAGACAMCACACTAGAGAAGGAAAAAGGCAGGCAAGAGCAGCAGTGCCCTGCCTGTGGGTGGGAGGAATGTACCTAAAGGCAGAGCCAGAGCTTGAAGTGCTAGGAAGGGGCAAGAGGAAAGGAAAAGCATCTTAAAGCTGTAGTGAAGTTAACAGCAGAGGCAATTTGCCCAAAGGCGCTTTTAAAAACCACAGGAAAAGATTTATGTTTTCCCTGTGTAATGTGGCTTTTCCCCCTTTTCCAAATAAACTAAGTTAACAACAATGTTTTGACTATTTTCAAGCACGTTCTGGAAAGTCACCTCCCCTCGACCTACCCAGGCAGAAGTTCCTAAATGTTTGAGTCCACAGCTCCTGAGAGCACATGCCAAAGAGCTGGGTGGCCACGCCACACTGGCTCCTGTCCAGCGTTTTCAAGTTGTGCTGAAATATGGTTGAAAACGTTAAATATTCTCCTAACATTTTCGATACAAACAAGCCCTACAGCTGCCAGGAGGATATTTCAGTTGCAGAGGGGAGGGCACATGGCCAGGAGACACTTTCACACAAGAGGTGTCCCACATTACAGTCCAGTCTTGAAGAGGGAAATAAATCACTCCCTATCATCACTTGCACTAACTTGACTGTGGAAAGCATCCTTTCTGTCCATCAAGGCAATGACTACCAAAAAAAAAAAAAAAATCACATGCCCCACACAGCCACACCTTCTCCTGTTGGAGTGCTGTTAGAGTAGGCAAGGACAAACTCACTGACACAGATTAGTTTGATGCGGGGAGGTTGGATCAGATGACCCAGTGTGGTCCCTTGCAACTTTAYCCATTCTGTGATTTTACAAACCACTAAGACATATGCCATGACAACCAAGCCAACACAACCAAAAGACCACTTCTGAAGTGGCACGAAAGTTTTCTACAGCAGATGGCTGACACGGCAGCCATTTGAAAGGGGAGGACGGAAAAAAAAAAAAAAAAAAACCAACCCACCCCAGAAGGCAGAAGTGCTCTCTGCCATCCTCAGATCCATGTAAAACAYGGCATGAAGCTGAACACATCCCAAAGCACCCGCTTCTGTCCCACTGAACTTTTGACCTGCTGGCAGCAGCTGAACCCCTCCTGAGTCCATTGCCAGGTGATGCTGCAGCAGAGATTTAAAAAGAGGAACGCTGCGCCTCGTCAGTCGCCTGCATCTGCCAGAGCCAGCATGAGGGCCAGCTGTGCTCACCCCCTCCCCAAACAATGCCCAGGGTCYGGCCTGATGGATGTGCTGCTTTCTTTTTGGACACCTTTTCCCCTGCAGTCTCTGGCTACACACCCATCCAGCAAAACGAAAACCAACCCTTTGCTTCCCAGGTTTCTGCCATCCAGCTGCTGACAGCAGCCCCACATCTGGAAGCCTGGAAGCCTCACTTTCTTTTGGGCCAATAAGTAGAGGGTAAAGGGTTTTCATTTAAAAAGTAGAGAGGAAAAAAAAATCAGCTTCATTCTGCCTCTCTATACTACTAACGGCCCCAGTCTTCTGAAATACCCTCAACAAATCTGCTCTGCACAGGAGGGATGGGTCCAGATGGCCTATCATTACAGAGCCATCCAGCTAGCCATGGACAGAGCCATCAGAAGAAAAAAAATATCAGGGGTGAAGGGGGGGGATAAAAAAATAGCTACCAGGTTTTTAAAAATGTCCAACAGAACACCACAAATTGGAAGATCAGGTTTTGWCTGGTTTGAGGACTGCAGGGACTGTAGCAGTGAAACCTTAACCTCACCTGCCTGTTGAAATTGGAGGGAGAGCAGAATCAAGGTTTGTTTACAACTTTTGCTTTTTGTAACAATGTTGTAAGAATTTAGCACCAAACTCCCCACTGCAGATACACCAGTATTAGAAAAACAGAAAGAAAAAACCATCAACCAGAATTTAAGCTCAGAGGAGCTCACATCTCCTAGGAAGAAGAGAATATCCAAGAAGAGCAAGCTGCATCCAKCAAAAGACCATCCCTTAGACACACAGGGCAGAGTTGGACAAACATTAGYTGTGAGGCTCAAGGAATTTGAGCATGACCATCCTCCAGCTGAAACCTTCAGAGCCTGAGATCTCCATCTCTCCTTCCACATTCACAGATTCACTCAAAGCACCCGTTTTACTCTGCATCGAAATGGACTGGGGCAATTACCCCTGACACTCATGAAGGGCAGTAACTTTTGGGGGAAGTGGCACACCTCAATCCRCTGGTGTTCAGCCATAAGCACATCTCCCCATACAATAATTAAAGCTAAAGCAAGAAAGTATCATTCATACATGAGCACAGATTCACTTTTTGATAGCCTACTAGGGTTTATTTCCCCCTAATTTGCACTTCAAGTCCTGGCATCTCCACAAACCCCTAGAAGAACAGGCACCGCTATTTTATTCAGACACCTCTGAAACTCAAGTATCTCTCAGAGATAGCAGTGAGACAGCCAGAAGGGGCACTGGAATTATTAGGTCCAAAACCATGGAAGAAATCTTCTTTGTGAGACAGCCAGAAGGGGCACTGGAATTATTAGGTCCAAAACCATGGAAGAAATCTTCTTTGTGCAGCTAAATAAGGCACAAAT
>NW_026623254.1:1997441-1999757 GCF_030028575.1 Malurus melanocephalus
AAAAAAAAAAAAAAAAAAAAAAAAAAAAAAAAAAAAAAAAAAAAGCAACAAACACACAAAGCAGTACTCTTAGAAAAAAAGCATAAGTCCCACTGCTGGCCATTGGTTTCAAACGCTGAACTATTTGAGAAATCTCTCAGAGCAAAGATCCGTTACCAGATATCCCTGAAACCAGTGATGAGGYTGGAACAACTACACCAGGCAAGAGTTAACAAGATGGTGAGCTTCAAGGAACGGCAACTTTTGAAACYGCTTGTGCAGGGCTGCTCACACTGCGCCGGGAAAGGAGATTTACTCCACGTGCCTGAAGAAGCAGAGTTCTGACAGCTGCATCCATCCTCTCACAGCATCCAGATTTTAACCGAAATCTCCACCRACCCTCGGACAAACGCCATTCTTTAAAACCCGTTTCTGCCAAGTGCTGCAGGCCATCCACGTGCACGGAGTTTTTTGGCAATGTTTTCGGTGTGCTGCTTCTGCTCTGCAACACCCCCAGCACCAACGCGCCCGCACTCCTCCTCCTCCTCCTCCCGGACTTCCCCCCCAAAAAAGCAAGTTAATTTGCTCCGAGTGACGATGTTAACTCCCCCAGCCTAAGCGTGCTCCGGGAACCAAAGGGAAGCCCACATTTACTTCATTTGTGAAGCAAGCCAGATGCTAATTGCCTCCAAAGGTGAAAGGCTAGTGCCTTGGCCCCTTTATCATTGTAAATTCAGGTTCCTTCAAGACTTTGCGCTGCTGGGCCCGGAGAGCCTCCCCCTTTAATGGTTTGGCATCAATAGGAGGGGGAGGGGAGTCCCCTTTCGCAAGAAGTTGCATCATTGAGAGAGATCTTATCCCCTTTCAAGATTTCGTACCGCATAAGGGATTCCCCCTCTTCAGAAATTCACATCCTGCTCGAGGAGTTTTGCTCTTTAGAGCTTCGCGCATCCCATTGAACTTTTAAGCATCTTTGGAATTCGCATTCACAGGGCAATTACTGTCTTTAAAAAACACACGCCACCACGTTATTCACCCGGTTTATTGCCAACGCGCTGGCAAGAATAGCTTTTCACAGCAAGCACAAAAGATTTCCTACCAGGACACACTTTGTTTGTAACATTTGTGGCGAGCGCACAAAATATTTACGGGACATTAGCTGYGCGCATGAAAATAAGAATTAAAATTAAGTAAATAAAAAAAAAAGAAAAACCAAAACCCAAACAAGCCACAGAAGAAAGTCACGCAGGAAAACGGGTAAGAAGGTACGAAAGCGGAGAGCGTTCCCTCCGTAGGGGACAGGAGCGGTGGTGAAGGCACCGTCGATCCCTCGGCGGCCCCGCTGAGCCGCACAATGAGCGGCGCGGTGCGCTGCGGAGCCCTCCGGCCTCGCCGGGATGAGGGAGAAAGGCTCGGCAGGACCCTCCGTGCCCCCCACCCCTCGGCGGCACCGGCCAGGTGCAGACCCCCACCCGCAACAAAAGGAGCTGACCCGAGAACAGCTGAGTGGGCTGGGGAAACCCCCCAACAACAACYGGGGGTACCCCCGGGGAAGGTGGGGGGTTACCGGGCTGGGCTCGCCTCTCACCGCCACCATTTTGGGCACGGGGGACCCACTGTGGGTTCCGTGSCGCGTCCGTCCCCCCGCCACCTTTGTGTGCGGACACCGGCCGGGCGGAACAATGCGGCCCGGCGGGGCCGGCCCCGCTCCGCCCGCGGCCACTCCGCCGTGCGCCCCGCCAGCCTTGGAGCCGGGGGGCTCCTGCCCRCCGCCGCCCACCGGCGCCCGGGACGGGCGCGCCGAAAGTTTGCGAACGCGCCGGGRAGGGACGGGGAAGTTGCCGGGTCCGCCGCAAGCGGAGGAGAGACCCCTCGCTGCAACACGCCGAATCCAGCGGCTCGCCGGGGGCCGGGGAGTGTCCCCCACCACATCGCTGGGCAGCGAGAGCGGCGTGGGAGAACCGCCGGGCAACGGGGGCGCAGCGGGAACGGCGGCGCGGACACAGCCCGCGGGCTGTCCGGCGGGACGGAGCGCGGCGTCCGCGGGATTCTCACCTCGATCTCGAAGTCGGGCAAGCGGAAGGCGGTGCGGAAGAGCGAGCAAAAGTGCGCGATGGCCGGGACTTCCCACCAGGAGCGGAGCTCGTCCAGCGCCACCGCAGCCGCCACCTCGGGACCGCCGGTGCCGGCTACGCTGCCGCCGCCGCCGCCACCGCCGCCGCAGCCGCCGTCCTCCTCCGGGCACATCTCCCGCGGCCGCCGTCCGCCCGCTCGGTCGCTGCCTCCCTCACTCCGCGGGCGGCTGCGTGTGCCGCCGCCGCTCGGCGCTGCGGCCCC
>NW_026623254.1:2000079-2067718 GCF_030028575.1 Malurus melanocephalus
GCGGGGCGGGCGCGGGGAGTGGACAAAAGGCGTGAGGGCGGGGCGGGCGGGGCGGCGCGCGGCCGTGCACGAGGAGGGGGCGGGGCCGGCGCCCATCACAACAACAGGCCCCCAGCACCGCCCGGCCACGCCCACCGGGGGCGGGGCTAGCGGGGTGGGCGGGGCCGGCGGGGCGCGGTGTTTCCGCGCTCGGCGGCTCCGGTCATCCCGGGCACTTGCCTGGTCACCGGGAGCACCGCAGAGCTGCTGCGGGCGGCTCCGGTTTAGCGAACCCCTGGGAATCCCCCAGCGTTTCTGCTCTCACTTCGTGSTGCTGAGTGAGGGAGCACAAGCGGCGCTTCTTTTTCTCCGCGTGCGGCTGCCACGAGKAGTCAGACACCCTTCCGTGCCCTGAGGAACCTTAGTGTGTCACCCGTACTCCCAGTCCCTCCGTTTCTCCTGGCTCTGAAATGAAGAGCGCAGCGCTGCTCTGTTTTGAACTGTATTGTGATAAAGCATTCAGCAGTACATATGTATTAGCTGCCCGTTTGTGGGACTGCCTTATTGAGACAGAGTTTCAGCAAAACACCAGGCAGCTGTGACTTTGCATGCTGTCATTGCATCACCTGACAAGCTCTCTGTGGATATCATCATCCAATCTCAAAACAGTTACAAAAGATCACTGTGCACAGCTGCCTCAGCTTAGGGTCCTACTTCCACTGAAACTCCAGTTTTCACTGGAGCCGCAGGCACGCAGAGCAGAGACGTGCAGGGCTTAATTCATTCACAACTGGACTAATCCTCTGGCCTAGTCTTAACTAGCRCGGATGCAAGGAAGCATTGAAATGCCTGAGTTGGAATAGGAGGGGGATATCCTCTTTCAGGAGCAGCCTGAAGATGGGTTGGATCAGGCTAAAGAGACACCACATTGCAGATATCCTGCTCTGTCTCTGACTTGGAGGCATTGGAGAGGGAAAGGCTGGTGGCATCAGACAGCATCATCATATTGCTGCTGAGCCAGTACCTGCTGACATAAAGCAATCTGATTTCAGAGTCTCCAACAAGCATGCACYTTTGAAACTTCCAGGGTTTCTTCTCCCTGTTTCCCTTCAAAATGAACATAACAACTTAGAATAAGGTAAGAAAGTGGAAGCTCTGTGCTGTGCCCCAGGCCACTGCCTAACAGCCTGACCAGGGAAAACTGGCTGAGGATGAGAACAGCTAGTTTAGAGGAGAAGCAKAGAAATCAAGAGACAGCAGTGTAGCTCAGCAAGAATGAACAAGCTCTAATTTCATTGCCCTTTTTCATATTGTGGGATCAAGGGATACCCAGAGAAATTGGAAGGAAGCAAATTTTAAATGGTGCAAGGAAATATTTATACCATGTGTAATTAACACATGGCATTTGTTRCCATGGGGTTTCATTGAGGCCAGGAGATTAGCAGGATTCAGAAAAGGATTAGATATTTATATGTATACCAAGAACATTCATGGTCACGTTAGACGGGATATAAATAAATTTTAGAAGGGATATAAACTGTCAGGCTTCAAGGCACAACATAACCACTAACTGATGGCGAGGGATTAGGGAAAAACTTCCCTTGTGGGCGTGTTATTTATAATTGTCCACTATGGGGTTTCTTGCACCTTTCTTTGAAGTRTCAGAGAGTAGCAACTATTGAAGTGAGAAGACTGGATGAGGTGGGCTACTGGGCTGATCTGGTGTGGCAACTGCTTTGCTCTTTGGGGGTCTGTGAGGGTCACTTGAGAAATGGAGTGGCAAAGAGGATGACACATCAGGCCTCTGTTTCTTTAGACACAGACCATGCCATCCTTCACACAGAAAATAGATTTTCCTATGCCTTCCCAATCGAGGCTTTTGACAAAATATACATTATTTTTAAAGTGGTTTCTTAGTTATCTTTCTTAGTTCAGTCTTTGCATCTGTTTTCCCTAAAACCTTTTGACTYAGTTCATTTATTGTTTGAAACAGACCAMTATGTTATACTGAAACCCTGACTGWGTTTCAAGGCACAATGACTGCAAGRCTTGATCTTGAGCAAGACAGTATCTGATCTCTTGTGTATTGTGTCTGCCTGCACTGGATTGAGCCAGCTCCAGCTACACTGCAGCAAATGTGAGAGGGCAGGCTCAGAGCACTTTGTCAACATGCAGGATCACTATAAAATGATGACAATGAAAAATCTTGGGGTGACAAATCCTCAGGCACAGTTTCCTTTGGGATAGCTACAGAATTCTACAGTATTACCTAATGCACAGTTCTTCCATGGAGCAAACTTTTAGTCCTCTGGCCATGTAAGGGGAATTTATGTTGCATTTCTGTCTTGCTCTATGCTGACATTCCACCCTGAATTCCTGTAATGTCCAGCCATGGCTTATCTTACTGCTGCATCTTTGCTTGTGCTTGACACTAGGTCAAACAGCTTTGTAGAATACCCACTCTTTAGCCCACTAAGAACTTTGTSAACTTTAATGAAGACTCTGAATCTCTCTTTTTGTCAGAAGAGCTACGGTACCAATTTCGCCTAATGTTTTTTTTTAATTAATTTGGCTCCCTCTATCGTCCCCATTATTACTGTTGGACTGTRTTTTCTCTTACACTGTTCTTTTTATTCCAGGATGCTAGGGGCAGCCCACAATCACTTAAGATTGCTTCCCTTTGTTATATTTTTACATTGTTCTTAAATGCCTTCTTTAAATTTCATATTTGAGCACAAAAATGTCTGTTCTCCCACTGCTGTTCAACAGTGGACAGAGACTTGGTGAATGCACTATGGCATTTTTTTTCTTCTTTATCCATGTGCTTATTCTCTTCCAAGCCACCTTTGTTTATGGGTTTCCTGTTCATACCTAACAAAACCAAAGTCTGCTCTGGCCAGTGTCCTTTCCAAGCATACATTCTTCCTATGGATCATGGTTTTTTTCTTTTTCTAGGCTGTTAATAAGACTTCCCCCACCACCGATTTTTCAGCTCAGTATCCAATTCTGGCTGCTCACCACCTTCCATACTTACACTCTTTCCCCGTCTTATATGCTTTTTCTCTTCTTTTCTTCCCAAAGTGGCTGAGGGTTGAGTCCTTGTACCATGTAGAGCCACACTGAGGCTGATGGACCAAATCAAAGCCTCTTGTTTTTGTCATTCCAGATGACCTCTGGATTTGTGCGTGCTTTCTTCCTTAAAAAAAAAAAAAAAAAAAAAAAGCCAAATTCAAAGCCAAATTCAAAAGCAAATTTAAAAAAGGTTGTAGATTTGCAGGGACTGCATATCCCCATTCCTGTATGACAAATAATTTCACCTAGAAACAAAAAGAAGGGAGGAGTGTTTTCCACTTTCTCCAGAAACACCTGTAATCCATGCTTGATTTAAAGCTTAAATGTAGTATTAAACTAATGACAGGTAGATCTCTTGTAGCCTGCCTCTGAAAGATAATGGGTTACCGACAGGCACAGGTCAGTTCCTCACCAGCTGAAGTGATACTATCATTCATAAAGATCTCTTTTAAAAGAATTCTTAACTTCCTTGCATTTCCACCACCTGACTTTAAGCTAAAGCTCAGTGGAGTACATTTCTATAAACTAGGTTCAGGAGGAGCTGTAGTCTTCCCTTGTGAGGACTCAGAAGCACTTGCAGAAGGACTGACCAAACCTCAAAGATTCTGTTCTTATTGGCAGCACATTGTGAAAAGGACACAGCTTTGGGAAGCTCAAGTTTTCCTAATTCAGGGGAAATGATTTAACAATAGATAAAGCCTAACATTTCTGTTTCTTCAAAAACAGAATTTTTGCATTTCTCAGTGTGAGGTGCTTCATCTCCCTTTTCTAGCCTGTCTGAATTTTACTGCTTCCTTATTTGTGTTGTTCTCCCTGAACAATCTAGCACCATCAAATTTCACTATCTTTTCTCCTTTTTGCTGAGTTATGAAGTAAAAGACAGTTGTAWTTTTCACCCCAAGCTACTTCTACCTCCTAGGACTCTTTATATTTTGATCCATTTTCAAGTTCCTTGTTCCCTTTTCTATGCCTCCTGAGCAAAGAGATTTTGTGGTTTACATAGCACAGTTGTAAAGCTTTTCTGAACAGAGCAGAGGCTGCAGTACTCAGCACTGGCAGGTCTGCCTTTGATCCCTTGATCTGCTYTTCCTACTCAGACAACAAATCGAGGAAACTGAGGCAAATACAGTGAAAATTAAGGCATAGATTTTTCTGGATAGTGGTGGAGCTGAAGTCATGAAGGCAGCCAGAGGGATTGCAGAAGAGGTGTGGAAGAGAAGATAAATTTTACTTCTTTTAACTCAACTAGGAGAGTCAAGAGAAAAAAAAGTCATGTTGCATTTTAATAATTACTTCTTTTGAACCACTAGTTATGATTTAATAAGAAGTAGAGAAAGCAATGGCAYACAAAGGGCTGACATAAGATGCATGAAAGCCAACAGGAGTGGTTGAAGGAGAGCAAAACAGATTTCRAACAGAGGACAGCAGTGTAGTCAAGAGACTGTGTAGGATGAGAGAGACACAAGGGAAGTAGGGGATGAGAGAAACTGGTAAATACTCYGAGAGGGGGAAGAAAATGCATCTTCTTAATTACCAGGGAGTCAGGAAATGTCTGTAGTCACAAGCACTTGTGGAGTGGAAGGAGCAGGAATGCTGTGAGGGAGAGAAAGAAAGAGTGGGGAATTTCTGAGAGAGATGGAAAAGTCGGAGAGGAAGAAGCTGAATAAATGAAGAAATGCACAGTGAAGGCAAGGTCAAAGAGGAGACTGCTGGTGAGTGGGATGTTGCAGGGCTAAATAAGAAGGTGAGATGAGGAAGGCAGAAAATGTGAGATCTAAGCAGCCTAACAATGTGAAGTTTTAAGTTAACAAGAGAAAAGATGAGGGAGTCAATAAAAAGGAGAGCCAGTTGTTAAGGCAGGGAATGGAAAAGAAGTGGGTGGGTGCTGAAAACAGCTGCAAAGTGGAGGCATGAGAGAGAACAGGGTCTGCCTGGACAGTGCTGGAAAGCGTAGGAGACAGGAATTGGAAACAGAAGCAGAACAAGAGAAAACTGTTTTTGGCATTGTGATAGAGTGAACCAGCTTGCACAGGTCCGTTGCTGAAGTCAGATATCAATATATGGTATCAATACAGCTACACTTAAACTTCAACTAACACTAACAGGGCTGCAGATTTAGCTGGGACGCAAACACTTCTCTGCAGCTTTGAGTCACCAGAAGGTTTTCCATGATTCCTGCAGCCTGCATTTTGAGCAGCGTAGGTTTGAGATTCATCTGCTGAAGAACCTGTTGCTTGGTCAGAATGCACTCTCCRGCTCTTCAAGCACAGACCCAGCTGTTACTTTGTGGAACTGCCATTGTGAAAGAGCCGTGCAGGATTTGTTTTGTCTCCTGGATGTACATATCCAATTTGTCCAATGTGCAAGCTAATGTGAAAACAGTCACTCCTGAGAACATAACCCAGCACCTGAARAACTGATGGATACTCTTTGTAACACCCCAGAGATTTACTCCACAACATTATTTTCAGCTGAACGAACCACTGGAAAGAAGTAATTTCACGTTACTGAAGTGTAGCCACACTTCCCATGAAGCATAACAGCAGTTACACACRTCACCATTGGTTTAGGCAGAAAATTAGCAACATCGGGCCTCTTTAGTTTGCATGGACTCTCTTCCTTGAAAAGCATCTCCCTACTGGGAATTTGGCTAGCACTGATGTGGCAAAGCACCCTCCATCGCAGCTCCTCTCTTGTGTGCTTTATTGAACAGCACATCAAACCAACAGATCTAAGCCTTAGGTCTCAACAGATTTTCTGCTCCTAATCCATTGGGGCTGAAAACCACAGGTTGTAACTTGATGTTTTGTCCCCTAGAGAGCAATAAACAAGCGAATGATAATTTGTGGCAATGGATTTAAAGCCAGGGAATCTGGATCTTTCCACGTCTTCCCCAAAGACCAACAGAGGGGGGCCCACCACGTAGGGGGTTTGTTTGTGGTCATCCGTGCTCACAGCTGCTGCTGGGTACATCTGGCAGAGAGATGAGAYAGGCACTGGCTGGCTTGAATGGCCACAGAACAGGACAGGGGGGCAGTGAGCTGCCCTGGAAACCTCCTTGGGAAGCAGAGTGCATACACACACAAACCTCTACATTTTTGTGCCTCCCCAGGTCTGTTGTCTCTACTCCTGCTGCCCACAGCTATTTCATGGGCAGCAGTATTACAGCATAAACAAAGAGATATTTAATTGTTTCCAGACCAGTGGCTAGCAATGGTGCTGATATRTGCTCCAGGACTGGTTCCTACAGACTGCCTTCAAACACCCAGGGAGAGGCTCATTGGGATTCACTGCCGCAGCCTGAGCTTATTTGGATCAGGTGCAGCGTGCTGTGGAGGTAAAGCACTCACAGGCAGAGAGAACAGCCCTAAACAAAATACAGAGGATGCTTCACAGCAGGACAGCTCTCCATGCGTAGAGGAGTCCTCATCAGTCACTCTRGGAGAGAAAAACTACGTTCCTTGAGGGGAATTAAAATACTATTTTGCTTATGAGCCTGAACGATTCAGTTCTCTGTTCAACACCTTCTTAGATGGGGATTAGTGATATCTGAGCAGAGGTGGCAGAGTGGCTGAGATTTTCTTTGTTGCAACCAGCCTTCTGTAGTCTGGACCTAGAGACGTGATAGGAGGGAAAGCTTGATTTGTGGTCTAAAGCTGCTGATCTCAAATGCTATGAGAAGTGCTGTGTACCTACTGCACAGAACAAGATGGTTCTTGTTCGGTGCTGGTGCCAAAGCTGTGCTCCCCATGGAGGTTTCTGGGCCAGATTCAGTGCTGATGTAAACCACTAAGCCCAGATTAAAAATGGTCTGGCTATGCGCACACCGATTCCCGCAGCTGTGGTAAGGGCTGGAAAGACAGAGCCCATGGTGGTTTCAGCCAGCACAGGCCTTTCCAAAGCTTCATTTGACACCCACCTGCTAGTTGCTTTTCCTGCTATGCTGCTTCTGTGGTGAGTGCAACTCCACAGTGATAACTTCTTGTGATTTCACTAGCATCCATTTCCAACATCACCAATAGCTCCACTTACTGCTGCTGCATTTGGCTAGAGAGATATTCAAATCCCATTCTTTCCATAGCAGTCAGCAGAAATTAAAAGTCATTTATCTCTAAACCTTGCTAAGAATGGGATACTAGGTTGTGCTGATGCACRGGTCTAGAAATAAGGCAGAGTCTCACAGAGGGCTGAGCAGCCATCCAAACATTAGAAGGACTGAGCCATGGTTCTAGTTCTTTTGCTGAATTGCTCTATGTCTGTGAGTAAATCAATTAATATGTATTTTCCTCATCTATAAAATGGGAATGGTCATATTYAGACACCTCAGGGAAGTTGTGAGGCTTAATTAGTTAATGCTAGTGCCTTGTCAGATCTCATTACCATGGTATCTCTGTGTTTATTGCTTTGAAATTGTAAAATGCTACTTACATGCTAAACATTATTATTCTAGACGAGGTGGAGTGACTTAATCCAGTTTCTCTGTAAATACCAAGGGCAGGGAGTTGACATTCTCAGTATTGGCTTTAGTGTGAGGTCTGTCCTACTTGTAGAAAAATCTCCCTCACATATAAAAAATTATTTATTTCCAGATTCCTAATGTAGTTGCTCTTGAAACAGTTAAGCTGCACTTTTAGCTGCACCTTTACTGGTTTACTTAATTCACTAAGTGTAATTAAACTCACCCAGGACAAGCTTAATTTTAACTAGTTCAGATACAACGTTGGTTCCAATGTAAGGGAAACAGAACAAGGTCCAGGAAAGACCTTCAGAATCCATCAAGTCGCTCAGAAGAAAGTGACTGTAGGCAGCTCGAAATGGGGGATGGCTGGCAGATTCATGGAGTGAAGAGTTTTTGGATACCCAGCCTCAAAAAAAAAAAGAGCTAGTGACTAATCCAGTGAGTCATCTCCAGACCTTTCCCAGAACAGTCCTGCTTGTGACTATGAGGTTTTGAGATATTCAGCTTTTACTCTCATTGGTTAAGAGAGAGCCTGACAGTCTGCAGGAGCAAAGTCTTGAATTTAGGGGCCATTAGAAAAGACCTGAAATGTTGAAAGTGGGACTAGGAGGCTGCCTGCACCCTTCTCAGCCCAGCCTCTCCAGCAACTGTGTCAGCTGAGGTGGGGGGCCTGGATAGCCAAGAGCTGACAGTAGCCTGGAAGAGGCAGGCTGCTCTTCCCACTGCATTTCCACAGGGGCTGGGAAATGGCTTTACACATTATATTTTGCAGGTATCAGATTCATATTCCAAGGAACCCGAAGCACAMCCTTGCACCTCAGCCTGGTACTCAGCTCAGAAATGTGCCTACCCAGGGATGGATGCAGCCACACAACAGTGGCTGGTCACCTCTCTTTGTCACTAGCCCAGTTTAAACCAGCAGCACAGAAACGGAAAGAAAACACTTGCTTGTACTACTAGTGACACTGTCATCCACTGACTCCTCCAGCTGGTTCATTTTTACCAGCTCTCACCAAACACCTGAGGCTCAGCTGCAGAGGTTTCCATGCTAGCAGGATCTCAACACAAGCTGCTAGCACTCCTTACAGTTAGGCAGGAAGGATGCCATAGGCTCCTGAGCAGAGATCTGACAAACAGATCACAGAAGAAGAAGGCCAGAAGAACCTCTAGGTTCCTGCTCCCAGCTCCCCAAACAGCTCTGCCAATGTACTTCTGCTTTTCCCTGAGCTCAAGATGAGGATCCTCCAGCAAACCACCTGCCTGTGGTGAAACGGTTGTGCCTGTGGAAGCATTGACTTGTTTTAAGTGTGTGGCCCAAAGAAAATGCAAGTAAATATGCAATGGAGAAAGGCCTTCATTGGCAGGGAGAAGGGCCAGCTGATTTATTCTTTCTTCCGCCCTTAATAGCTTTCGAGACTTGGGTTTCCCACACCCAGCCTTCCTGGTTCACCTTCATGTCTAAGCCTCATTTTCCTGCTGGGAACAGAGGAATGTATGCCAGCAGCTCTGTCTGYCTGCCCCAGCTCCCAAGATACTGCCTGCCCTGCTAGATCATGGCATCACAAAAACTGAGCCACTCAACAATCAAATTTGCAAAAGTCCTCAGCACCCAACCATCCTGCCAGTTATCTGAGTGGCCATCTTTGCCTTTGCCTGTTCCCAGGGGCCACTCCCAGCAATGCAGACAAAATGGGGYAACTTTGCTGGCAGCTGGATGACCCTACTTTATGCTTGGTGAGGGCAGAATCTGCCCCCAGGCCCCAAAATGAGGCAGGAAGGCTTTGATTTATAAATCCAGACAAAGCCCCACAGGGAACAGTCATACGGAAATAAAACCTATTATGCTTTACAATTAGAGAGGGAAAAAGCTTAGGGTTAAAATATGAAGTGTTCAAGCTATTAACCTTCTCATTTAGAATGARTGGTCACTAAATTATGGGGCACATATCCTTCCTCCTCCAAAGAGTGGGCCTTATGAGGAATGGCTGAAGGAGCTGGGGTKGTTTAGCCTGAAGAAAACTGTGGGGACCTTATTGCTCTCTACCTGAAAGGAAGTGTAGCAAGGTGAGTGTTGGTCTCTCTTTCCAGGTAAGAAATCATATGACAAAAAGAAATGGCCTCAAGTTGTACCTCAAGAGGTTTAGATTGGATATTAGGAAAAATGTCTTCACCAAAAGGGTTATCAAACATTGGAGCAGGCTGMCCAGGGAAGTGTTTGCGTCACCAGTACCAGAGATATTTAAAAGATATGCAGATGTAGCAAAAGGGATGTGGCTTAGCAGTGCTGGGTAATGGTTGGGCTTGATGATCATAAAGGTCTTTTCCAACCTAAATGATACTGGTCTGTTATGTGAACAAGCAAAAAAGCACAATTAATCATGCTCTGAAAACATGATCAAATACTGGCAGTGAGCCACAGCTGAGCCTGAGGGGAATAAGAAACTTAAATCAGAGAAACAGCACATCAGGCAAATAGCAAATCCTCCCACCACCTCCTGTCACCACAAACACCCAGCTAGGGCTGTTCCTACCAGTGACATGAAATGTGCTACCTTACCTGGGTTCTGTGGGGGTAAAGATCAGTTTCCAGGGGCAAATGTGTGTTTGGGGAGGGAAGGGGATGGAATTTCCAGAGATCCTATATTTTAAGATGTAACATGGTATATAGATTCTAGCCAGTCCTGGTGGTTAAAAATGCCCACAGGAGTGTTTAGGCGCACATGCTCCTGGCACACTGTGAGATGTGGTAGAGAAGTGCTCTCTCACCCCCCTCAGATGGGAGATTTATGATGCACAGYTCTCTTTCTGATGCAGAGTCTCTGAACAGCCATCACAACTCTACCTTCATCTTTCCTAAGCAATTGCTTTTTTTCAACTGAGTTTCTTTCCCATAGGAGAGGGTTACCATTTGTCTGAAGTAGCATCAYAGTAATCAAGTCGAAAGCAAAACCAAGCAAAAATTCATTTAGCAAAACATTCAGATACCATTACAATAGATATTAAATAGAAACCAAACTGACAACGAATATTCCCCTGCAGCCTTTCCAACCCCATCTTTGAAGACCATTCTGGGGAAGATTAACAAACAGAAAGAAAAGATGACTTGAAATGAAAGAGAAAACAGCCAAACTAATTCCTTTGATCCAGCTGAGGGAAAATAAACCACAGGAGGGAAAGAGCTAGCAAAAAATAGTATGCTTTTTCTTTAGTGCAGTCAGTATCAGTGAACATTCTGCCTCAAGATCCCAGTTCTGACAGGGGTGTCTCTCATGCCTGGCTCAATCAATGGCCTTGTCTGTACCAAACATCCTCCCACCTGTGGGACYTCTCTACAGTCCCAAGATTCAGAGTCAAGAAGTATTTTAAGCACTCCCCATCCTTTTCCTGCTGTTGGCTGCTGCAGCTGCTGTGCCCCATGCTGTTTCTTTGTAACAGAGACAGAAAGACAGGCAGATTTTCCTTTCAGGACTTACCCCTGCTCAGTGCTCTTCACCATCTCCTGTATCCAGGCAGAGCAGTTACTTCTACATCTCTGTTGTCCTTTCCTACCAAGGTGCCTCCTATGTTTAGCACCAATTTCCTGAAAATAATAATGAATTAAATTGAACAAGGAACCACACATTTATTTCTACTCTAAAACTTACTCCACCTGCCCATTTTGGGAGAATCCAGCCTCTAAGTGCCTTTACTTAAAGGCTACAAACAGCCTGAAATGGATTGATTTATCCCATATGTATGTGCTTTACCCATCACCCTGAGCTATACACTGGGGCTTGATGCACAACCACAGCTGAAAAAAATAGCTGATCTGAGAAAAACCTTTATCTACAAGGACAGAAATAGCTGTGTGGTAGCACAGGGAGTCATTCTGTGTTCACTTATCCCTTATGCCATAACTAGCAAAAAACACATCTAATTTTTCTAATTGAGCTGGCAGCTGGATTTGCTTAGCTGTCTGAAGTTATGGCTATAAAACAGCAGATCCGTGTCAAGCCAAACTCTGTCACTGCAGTCATACCCACCGTGCCAGAGAAAGCCTCCCTCTGTCCCCACAGAGATACACTCTGGGAGACTCTACTGGCAAAGCACTCACAGCACGAGAACAACTAAAGATGCACTGCTGGATTTTGCGGTGCTGTAACAAATATTTGCCCCTCCTGAAGTTCCTCTTCAAATCTGAGCTGATAGCACCTTCCTGGGAGATTGGGCTGCGCAGAGGAGCAGTGTCAGCACATCCACCCTCCCTGCACGATGTCCCTCCTAGCAGCACCCCTGTCACCACCCAAAGGTGCCCTGCTCCAGGGCCAGGCTATCTGAGGCCCTACTGCCAGGACAGGCTGGCACAGGCAACAAATCTGCCTCTCACCTATTTATTCTGGAGGCATTTATTTATGTGGGGGTTAATGTTCCCTTTCCCAGTCGCAGAGTGACCCAGGTGGGGCTAATGAGTGCTTGCCTTGCTTAGCTAATTAGAGGCACTGAGAGCAGCAGGCTGCAGTTCTGGGCTGGGGCACTTGCAGAGGGAATGTAGAACGTATGAGTTTTATTTCAAGCTTTTTTTTTTTTTCTTTTGGTCAAATAAAAACTGCTGGCAGGATAGTACAGCACAGATGGGAAAGAGCAAAGGGATGAGGCTCTACAGCAGCCTTCTCGCCAACCCTCTTCTAATCTACATTATTCTCTGGTATGAGAAGGAGGCGGGAGTAAAAGATAAGGAAGGCTGGACCATTTGTTCCCATTCAAAGACCGATTTTCCGTGTGTGATCTAAATCCTYCAAAGGCCAGCCTAAGCCTCTGCACTTCCGCAACTCACCCCTCTTAAGCTGCCCATGATCTCAGTGGAGTCTGGCACAGCGTGCCCCTGTGRCAGTCTCTGTGGGACACTTAGGGACCCCAAAGCCCTCTGCAGCCCAGTCAGAGAGGGCTTCACCCTCGCTCTCGGCCTGCAGGGCATCTTCCTTGCAAGTGGGGCTGCCCAAAGACGCTGACAGAGAGCCTTCCCCCCAGAAATGTTGTGAGAAACTGAGGAAGCCCAATTATGGCTGCTGGGCTGGGCAGTCCTGGCCTGGCCTCTCCCATTTGCACATCCCAGCAGTTTTGCCTTTGGGACACAAGACCACAGACAGACAGACAGAGTGCACTGACAGCCAGTGCTGTTTGCCTGCTGTCCCACCCGACAAAAGCAGGGCAGAGACTGGCGGGGGCAGCACTGGTGGGGGTTCCACAGCATGGACAGTGCCTGCTTGAGCTGAAACCTCYRCTTGGGAAGGTTTGGGRTGCAGGAGCCCAGGTTAGGAGGTGATGCTTGTCAGAGAGGTAATGGACAGAGCTGCTRAGGGTGTTCCTGCCATCCCACGTGTGGCAGTGAGCTGGCCAGCACATGACAGCTTGAAGGCATCTGGATTTTATTACGACATCACCTCTATCATAACACACCCAMAGAAGGCCTTCAGCTGCTGATGAGCCTGCCCGGTGCTCACCGACCTCAAGAAGTTCTGGTCTCAGCTCTCTTTTCCTTGCCTGCCCAGTGTTTTACATACAAATTTCAGCTGCTGCTGAAAGGTGCTTATTTTTCATCTCACTCTTGCAAGCMGCATTTTCCTTGCCTCTTTCTAGCTGTTATTTAGTGTCCTTCATGTTGTTTTCCCCTGGCTTGTTCTTTGTTTCTTTCATAGGARGCAGCACATCATTATGGCTGGTCTTTCTCTAGAGCTCTCCTAGCCGAGGTCATTACTTAGCTTGCRAGGTCCAACGAGGTGGCTGTTTGTGTGGCTGTGAGACCTATGAAAACGCAGCTAATCAATTCAGAAAATCATCTGGGTGGTAACCCCACTGTCAGCTTATTTTCTTCCCTTCCACTTAGACATCAAACTGGCTGAAGAGGACTCTGGGGAATGAGGCAGGCACTGAGAGCTGTTCCTCTGCAGACACATCTGTGTCTTTCATCAGCACGGYTCAGGGAATACCACTAACCAGAGAGGGGAAAAATCTCTTTGGAGCTGAGAGTCTCGCAGCCTCCATCCCCTTGCTCTGTAAAGACCCTGCCCAGTGGGGAAGCAATCGTTTGAAAAGTGGCTAATGCACTAACACTCTTGGGCAGAAAGTGTCACGTAACAGAACTGGGGGAGGACAGGGACAAAACACWCGGCAAAGAGGGCGACATTAAGCTGTGCCAGTGAGCAGACCATGGTTGTCAAAATAGCCTGCAGTGGGTAAGTGGAGCAGCAATTGCAATAGCACATGCAAACAGCCTTCTGGTGAATGAACTTACTAATTGTTGCATTTTGCTTACACGAGGTCTTCCTCTGGTTTGTGTCTTTGGGGACTSTATCAGAACAGGGAACACTCAGAGCCATAAAGCCTTTACCATTACCAGTTTTAGTCATTAGAAACAGAGATGCACAGCGCCTCATACTCTGGGACTCTGTGGTGCCTTTCAGAAAAGATAAGTCATATCAGAAAGGCATTCTCTATCAGGCCAGCTAGTCCTCTGAAGGGTGAGTGTGCATGTGCATGCACATGTCATAGAGTAACAGCATGGTTTGTGTTGGAAGGCACCTTTGAGGATTATTTAGTTCCAACTGCCCTGTAATGAGAAGGGAGATCCTCAACTACATCATATTGCTCAGAGCTAAATCCAGCCCAACTTTAAATATTTCCAGGGATGGAGAACCCACAACTTCCATGTGCAGCCTGTTCCAGTGTTTCACTACCCTCACCATAAAAAATTTGTTCCTTATTATCTAACCTAAATCTAGTCTCTCTTAGTTTAAAACCATTAGTGCTTGTCCTATCACAACACACCCCATAAAGAAATGTCTCCCATCTTTCTTATAAAAACCTATTCCAGTATTAAAAGGCCACAATAACATCTCCCCAGAGCCTTGTCCAGGCTGAATAATCCCAAATCAGTCTTTCCTTGAAGGAGAGGAGTTCTGTCCCTCTCATCATCTTGCAGAGCCCTCAGGGTGTGGGACTCATTCCACCAAGTCTCACTGCCATTGATAGCCCCATTCTGGGAACTGGCCAAAGCTTCTAGCCCAAGGCATTGCCAACCACAGCACCCAACAGCCATCCCCAAGCCATCCAAACCCTTTTCCATCACATGAGGCATCAGGGAGGCTGTTGGGGGCAGAGTGGGACATGGGGAGGCTCACATTCCATCCCGGGAGACTGCAATCAGGGGGCCAGAGCCAGCACCCTCAGAGTCCTTAGCAGCCACCTGCAGTCACCAATCCTCCATCACATAGCAACAAGGATACCCAGCATTTTTTCCCCTAAGCAAGGTGAGGAGAGAAGAATATATTTATACTCCTTTCGATTGTAATTATTTGAATCATGTAGGTTGCTGTTTTGCTACACTTACGTGCAAGATGTCATTAAGTGAATGTCTTTTCCATAAAGCTGGGAACACTCACATAGCCATGCCTTCCTTATTTTCCATGCACACCACTGTGGTGCCACATTTATTTAGCAAGAATACTGAACCCTCTGCAAAGGTTTGCTGTAAGTTCAGAATGGGAGAACAGCCTATACTTGAGGTTTCCTTCCTTCTGCAAGGTTAAGTCACATCCTTAGGTCTCCTTTTAGAAAGCTAACAAACCATGTTAGAAGAAAAAGAAAAATCTTTAATGGAGAAACCTTGCACTCAAGAGAACACAAGACTGACCCAGGCCACAGTTCAATTCTTTGGCTCATTTTCTGCAGTGACACAGACAAGACAAATGCACACCTTTTTTYCYKKTWRRARSMAAMYRTGATGCTCTTCACAGCCAAACAACTTTGTCAAAGGATCTCAGAGATAAAGGAAAGGCTTTAATGTTTGTGAGGAGTGAATTAGTGCAAACAAATTCCTTGAAACTATTGTTTTAAAAAAAGCCATCTCAAATAGAGGGAGAAAGCAGGAAGTTCAACTACCTTTAAAGACAATGCCTTCCCACCGAGCAAGTTCTGTATAAAATGAATATGTGTATTTGCTTCCTTTGGTGTCTCCAGCACTTAAAATAAAATRAAGCTTTTATCCTATTATGTTTTAAACCATTACTGACAACAGAAAACAGTTCTTCCCTTATTTCCTCTATTCCACCAACATGAATTCTACCATGGATTTGGCCAGCAGTCTGGAAAATGTCAAGGTTAGGAAARGCTGAGCTTCATCTGCTTTTCACAGATCCGAGTAATGAATTGTTCATTTTAAAGTATTGTTCTAGCTTGAAAAGCRAGTCTGTAGTGCTGGCATCATAGGGTTCCACATCTGTCTCTCAGTTACTCTGGACCACGTTTGCCCAATTGAATAAACAGGGAAGGTTTTTATGTTTTGCAATCCTGCAAACTAAACAGGAGGCCTGAGGCTTTAGAGGGGTTTTCCTCTTCATATGCCCTTACCAACATGGCAGACATTGCTCCCTAGCACTTTATATCAATCTCCTACACTGGCGTTGCTAGTGCAAGAAGACTGGACAAACCCAGGGTGCAGTAAAGGTAAGAGCATCAAGAACTCACTTTTGACACTAGACAAAGTCTTTATAATTCTGAATGTAAATGGGAAGCAGAACCCCACAGTAAAAACAAAAGCAGCTGAGTCCCCAGACAGAGTTGAGTCAAAGTCTTTTTTTCCCTTCTTTGTGGTTGCAGCTTGATAAAACTCCATGAAAGAATGAGCAGCTCAAAAAGATTCACTGGGAACTCATCTCTGTTTCATTGTGTGAAAACCAGAGATATTCAATTACATTAGAAATCATATGAGGGCAATTGAAGGCAATCCCTTTTCACACTGTGCACATTTACCTATGGAATGTGCTTCTGCCATATGTGATGGAGCCCAGGGGTCTCAGCAGGATTCAGAAAAGAGTTCAGCAGGTCTCAAACATTTTTATAGGCAATATTAAAAGCTATAATTAAAGTAACAAAGGCTGCTAGTGATGCAAGCTCTGCTTGCCAAAGCYGAATTCAATTTTTGCCAGTGGAGTCTGGGAAGTGTTTTGTCAGTAGGGACGCTTTCCTGATCTTACCTACTGGAGATTTTTGTGTCACTGCCCATGATGCGGATCCCTGGCAAAAACAAAAATCTAGAGGAGAGTAAAAGCTTATCTGATGTAACACAAATCAGTTTTCTATTTCTGTTTAAACTGCCAAGCACTGAATATGCCCACTGTAATCCTGACCAGTGCTGAGAGCAATGGAAGGTTAGAGGGATGGCTCCAGGGTRGTGGCTGCAGAGTCCTGACTCCAGCATGGGCTCATGTTGGGCACTTATGAAAACGGGCAAAAAATCCTTTGCCTCAAAGAAACATCTTAGAGCAACGAGTTTCACTTAACTATCTGCTTAAGGAAGAAGCAGACAAGCAAACTTTCTTCTTATTAATTTCTCCAGGGGTTGATTTTGCTGGCTATGCTGCAGCAGTGGAATTTCCAAAGAGAAAGCTCCTAAATGATTTCTCTCTAAAAGTGTTTCATCCATTTGAACATCCCTGCAGATCGCCTGCTAGGTGCAGTCACTGAAGGGCTGCCAGCCCAGTGACACAATTCCCCTGGGCTGTAACCGAGACCGAGGACTTACCAGCACCCAAAAAGGGCCCAGCCTGGTGTGTGCTTGATTGCATGAGGACAGCTGGAGTTAAACCACCATATCCACAYTCTTAGCGGTGTTCACACAAGAGATGGTCCATGCAAGTGCTGCTGAGTACAGCAGACGAGTGAAGGGGAACAAGAGCAGCCCCAGCCACAGCAGAATCTCAGGGGAAGCACCAGGGTCACAGCCTAAATAAACCCAAGAGCACACGCGAGCCTCCTCAGCCAGGTGTATTTGGTTTCCTTCCAAGGTTTCCACTTGTTTCCTGGCCACTGCACTTGTTTCCTGGCTTGACTGGCCCTGTGGCTGCTGTGGGGGTGAAGTCTTGAGGAAGGAGGGTGCAGCGGTAGAGGCAAAGCCCTGAGCATCCSCGGGGGGGCTGCACGTGGGATTTGGAGGGGGATGTGTTGGAGGTGGGGAGCAGGTGGCACAGTGCTGAGCTGCTCAGCTGTTGTGTGGCTGGAGAGGAACGGACGCAGCTGGGTGAGGGAAGGAAAGAGCTCAAGATCTGGCAGTTTTTCTGCTTTACCGGTCTGTGGCCAGCAAAGAAACAGCAGAAAGTGATGCAGATGGGATGCAGGGTCCTGTGTGTTTTTGTTCCCGTAGGAACAGTGCTATGAAGCACCCTGGAAGGGACGAGGTGTGCACACACAGCGTCTGTGACAGYCTCACCCCCGGGCCGTCCTGCTTTGTGCTGGGGTGAGTACCCTGGCAGCAGCCCCTGCTGTGTGCCAGCAGGGGCCTTGGCAGTGCTCTCTGGGGCATAGATTTATATCTGCTCATGCAAATAACCTGGAAGTGTCCCCCGGAGTGGGACAGCTGGTCCCCGGCAGCGCTTTTGGGAGCATTCTTTATGTGCCCATGTAAGTACCCTGGCAATCTCTTTTGGGGCTCGCCAGCAGGGGCCCTGGCAGAGGCCAGGAGGCAGCGTCTCGGTGGCTGAAGCCATGCCAGCTGAAGCTTTCCAACAGCAAAGCTTTCTTCTGCCCYGAACAAAGAACCAATGTGGCCAGTGTTATTGATTTGTTTCGTGACTTGCTGCTTTTAGCTTGGCAGGAAAAGACCAAGAGGAGTTTTAATTTGTCCAAATGGTTTTAGACAAGGTTAATACAACCCATCAATAAATGGCGCTTTTCATTAAGTTTTAATTACAATGTCATTTCAACAGGCTAGACATGCACTGTCGTGCTGTTTGATTTTTTTATTTAAGGTGCTTCCTCAGCAAAGTTGGTGGTGTTTGTTTTTTTTTTCTGTTTAAGGTGTGCTTCCCTGGGTTCAGTGATTAATTTCCACTGCAGACCTATGAGCTGCCAGGCTGCTGGAGAGCCCGAGTACCCCAGTGAATTCCCTTTGGCCCCCATCCCGTGCTGGGAGTTACAGCTTTACCTCAGTGCAGCGATGGGTGATGCTGGGACAGTGGCAAGAGAAGGCTGGCCAGCAGTTTCAGAGATATTAAGATGCCCTCAGACTAAATGCAGTTGTTGSATCTTTTTTCTTCATGCTGACGGAGGTGGACCCTTTCAACAAGCTGCAGCCTGGCTGTGTCTCACTGCTTGTGGCATTGCCCTTTGTATCTTTTACAAAGCCTCATTTCTGGTAGTGCAGTAGGGCTTTGCTGGAGCAGAAGCTGGCTGAAGAATTAAGGCTAAAATCTGTGAAATTAGCACACTATGGCACCTTGATACATCATCATCTTGATCCAGAAAGGGTGCTGGTGACTTCTAGCCCCACTCTTCTCCTCAGGGATTGGTGAAGATGGCATGAATACTGAGCATTTCATCTTTCCTGTTGTCTCCCAGAGGTGGGTTTTGAACACCGGAGAGAGATGCAGACAGGGTGTGATTCAGGTCAACTCATGACATGGTGAATAAACAGAAAATACCAGAACYATTGGCCAGTTACAAGCTTGGTTTGGTGGATGGTTCTCCTTCTCCAGAGGGAAAATGTGAATACTGTTTTACCTTAGAAGGTCTGTGCACAAACATACTACCCTGAGACAGTATTCCCTCCTGTTCACTGCACTGAGTTCTGTCCCCAGCTCTGTTTCAAAACTTTGTTAAAAGAGTTATTTTTAAACAGTTTACAGTTTCACTATTTGCTCCCTTTCTTAACACCAACTTGCCACATTCTTTCCATATGATCATTACAAGAGTGGAGAACTTCACTGCTGCAGAAGGCAGAGGGTTGCATGGTAAAGATCTTTCACTTTAAAATGCCCACTGCTGTTACTATCAGCATTTGAGGAGCTATGGCGCTTCAGTCTGGAGATTGGCAGCAGATTATATTCATCCCTTGCATCTCTACCTGCCTTCAGAAGGCAGCATGRTAGCTAGTGTCAGGGCTCTGAGTGCATCCTCTGAGGGTTTGGCTCTCTCTATTCAAGGTTGACTTAGATAATTACACAAGTGTCTGATGTTGAAGAGAGCTCTTCAAGAAAGCTCTGCTAAAAAGCCCCAGTGAGGGCCTGTCCTGCTGCTCACTAGCTGAGGCTCTTGGCCTTGCTCCCCAGCTGGGCTACCTTGCAGCTTTGCTGTGCCATGTGCCCTGTTTATATGGACCTTGGCCTGTGGACTTCAATTCCTGGGTTGACCTCAGATCAGTCTCGTCACCATGAGTATCACTGGTCTGTCAGCTGAACCTGACTGCTATCACCAGACCTGCTCTGCTGTTCCTGCTTGGGCACTGTGGGGCTGCAGTTCTGCCAGTGTGGCCATTGCCCCATGCCACCTTCTGCCACCCTCAGCTCCAGGCTCACCTTCCTCCTTGGTGCCAGCCCTCACACATGACACACTGATTGATGCCTACATCCCTGATGCTGCCTGTGATTTTCCTGCGTTGTCACCAACAGAGTGAAAACACAGTGGGAAATAGTCACCCTGTGTCTGCAGAGGACATACTGATCAGGCAGAATAGAAAGGAAGAAGCTCTCACATATTACAATTCAAAGCAGTGATGGGCAGCAGCATTCCTGCACACATGTGCCACATACCAAAATCTTAATGTGTGCTAGAGCAGTGAGGGATGCTCTGCAAACTGAAGGAGGCCATAGGTAAGAGGAATTTCAGGCAGATGAGGATAATGGCTCTCCAGGGCTCCTAACATGTCACTCTGGAGGGGGCTGTGCTAGGTGTGGATTGATTCCCAGGGTCAGCTGGAGGAAGTGGTCCCTTCAGCCGTGCTGGCTCCCACAGCCGGTGGGTACACAGCAAAATTCACAGCTGCATTCACACCAGAGCCACTCTCAGAGCTCACAGTGAGGTTCAAGAGACAAGGCTTGCTCACCAACACTGAAAGAAGRTGGACTTGAGCTATTTGTTCCCTGTTGTATTCTCATAGTATCAAAAGACATTTGGCTCAAAGACCCCAAAAGCCTCCTTCAAGTCTCTGTCTGTGCCTCACTTGATGAGTTCAGTGATCACACTGAAGCTTGTCACTGAAGATCTTGTAAAAGTGGCACTGACTAGGTGCTCCACGCCCTTGTCACCTTATTAGGGTGGGTGCCCTGAGGACTTGTCTGTTTGCTGTGGTGACACGGGCAGTGCTGTGGGGAAGAGCATCTCTTGGGGAGACACAGCGATTTAGCTGAAGGTAAGACTGTACCTATCACCACCTGCAGGCTGAGGGTGGGAAGTGAGAGGGGACAAGAGTGTTATGGGCTGGGCTGAAATGCCTCTGAAGAACAGGATGAACAAGTCTAGGCATGCCAGAAATGCCCTTTGTCTGTAATGATCACRAGTGGCTGGGCTCTGCTGTTCAGTGTGTACCCTGGGCAGGTGACTGGTGCTGTGATCAGCACCCTTCACCTTGCTTTAAACTCTGYTGCTCAGGTGTTGCTATAGCTGAGAGCAATACAAATCCCTGCAGAGCACAACCCTGCCTAAGGAGCTGGGTAGTGCCTGGGAGAGTGAAGTTTTGCTGGCAGGGCTGCTAGTGCTGACTGGCTTGAAGCCAGCRTCTGCGTTTGTGGCATGGTATATGGAGGTACCTCTAAAGGGAACCATGCAGAAGCTTTGTTTTGACATCTCAAGGCTTTAATAAAGTTTGGAGGTTTGCCTAGGCAGGATGAAGCTTGGCTACAAGACAGGCACTTTTGGCCAGTCAGTTTTAACCCAAATGCTCCCCACTACTGTTAATTTTGTAGTATAAACCCATTCTAAGTGCTGACTTCCTTGTCTCACGCACAGGACGAAAAGAAACTCTACAGAGTGGGGTGACTTCTGAGAAGCTGAAGGTCGGGTCTATCTGCTGATATACTTCCCAGCCTTTGCTATCCTCTCTTCCAAAGCATTTCTGGAGCCTTAGAGTGTAAGAGCCACAGCTCTGGGGTGCAGAGTAGAATGTCTTTTCTGGTCAGACTTCTATGAGAGGCCAGGGTGAGAGAGAGAGGAAGGGAAACATGGTGCAGTGCCACTGCAAGGCCTTGTACTTATTATTGATTGGGCTTGAACCTAAGTGATGGTGGAGCAGTGTGGGTGATGTAGACACAGAGAAATGGAGAGGCAGTGAGATGAGGAGATGGTTGACATGGAGACACAGGATGTCCTGGCAGAGGTCACAGGGATGCTCACAGCTGCAGAGTGACCATGGATGAACTCGGATCCTCTGTGTCAAAGGTGTGATGGAGCTCAGGGGCAGAGGTGAAGGGATTAGCACAGAGATGTGGCTGCCTTTAGGTTCTGTTTGGGGAAGTCAGATGGATGGAGTAGGAGGCTGGGAGTAGGGAGGATATTTGTATGGAATATAGCTCCTAGGAACAGGAATTTTGCCTACTTTTATGCTAGGGCAAATCCCTCCAAAACCACACTGACCTCCATGAGTCACCACAGCCTGGTGATGGACAGACACYATAGGGCAGGCAGGAAACCTGATGTGACTAATGGAAAAAGCAAGAAAACAATTCCCATGGTAGCACTGGGCTTCTACCCTCCCTAAAGTCATCCCCCAGAGAGAGAGTCAAGTACACTTGTTAATMCAGGATGTTTTGGTTGCCTAGTTTGCTCTCATTTTTGCCCCTGTGGGTAGGAGAAGAGAATACAAGAAAAYAAATAATAAGCTTGAGGCTCTGGGAATCTTTGCACAGAAAGCTTGGTGACAGCTTGGGACCTGCTCTGGATGGCACTGAGCCCCTTTCCCAAAAACCCAAGGCTCTCAGCTCATGTCCTGGGAGCCCTTGGCAGCCTGCTGTTTGCCCCTYAAGCAATGGGGTGTTAATACACACCGGCTCACTTTGTTTTGTACTTCCCAGACCTCTAGGGTGGGCTGACAGCAGCAGGGAATTGGGGTGGGCATGGGTGGAGGATTGGAAGGAAATGATGCTGTTTCACTTATTTATTTGCATGCTAAGCACAGCAGCAGCACAGTGACAGCCTGGTGTGTGTGCTGGCTGCTGAACCCCTCTTGTTAGAGGGCAAATGCTGATGGAGTTGTTTGGCTCCTGGAGCTCTGAGCYCTGCTATTGTGAGCAAGATTTGAACTTTTGCAGGTGTGCTGGGAATAGCCCAAAGAACCTTGTCTCGGTTGCTGGTCAGAGGAATTCATGACTATTATATTTGGGAGCCAGGCAATGATTACAAATCAATGACTCCACTCACYGAGTGATTCATCATTAACCTGGGAATTTAGCTCTTTCCCTGGCTCTCTCCATCAGCAGCTCCCATTCCTGTAGCATCTCAAGTGTCTTATTCATTTTAAATCATTGGATTGCTATGGATGTAGCTGAGGAGGAGTGGAAGGACCAATGCACTGAGACATGGTTGGACAGCTGAGGGGAGGGAGGGTTTTTGAGGGGGGATGGAGCACCTTGAGGGTGAGCAGAGCTTGGCTGTAGACTTGGGAACAATGCTGCCTGCAAGACCCAGGGCACACCAGGGCTCTCTGTGCTGCAGTGCTCCCATTGACAGCCCGGCTGGGCTGGGACATGGTCCATATTTTTGCCTGGCTGGGCATRGAGTAGGGTGGAAAGAAATAAAAATATCAACCTGTGCCCAGCCAGACCAAAGCAGAGGTTATTTAGGGTCCAGTGAGGACGTTTTAATAATCCCAAACATCMCAGGATAGTCTATTCTTAATAATAATTTATAGCACTTAGCACTTTTACATGTTCTAAGCATTTTGCAGGCATTAACCAGAAACTGGGGCAGCTTCAGAGCAGGGACTGGCACTATGGTCTCAGCCAGGCCCAGCAGAGAGGCAGGGAYTCTCCACAGCCTGTCCTCATTCACCTCTGCACCTGCCCACCTCTTGCTGTTTTCCTGCCCCTTATACCACCCTGTGGTTTTCCTCTCCAAACTAGACTATGTCTCTTATGCAGACTTGCTGTACAACAGCAGCCATCCAGCTGCTGGCCTGGGCATCATGGCTATTTCACCAGCAAATACAGCAAATAATCATTGCAGATAGGCAGACACTTGGTTCCATTTCACAAATGAGGCTGCTGGCACAGAAAGAATAACTAACTGGTGAGCTAGGAGCACATTTCCCAGCTCCAGTCTTTTCTTCCTGGCCTTACAGTGATATCTCCAGAGAACAGCTTAGACTACAACATGCTCAAAGATGCTAGGAAGCTAAAAGGCACCCCCCAATCTGTGCTCTCAGAAATGCTCCTTGGTTTGGATGTGGCTTACACAGAAATGGGATGCCCACACAGAAAATACAGCCAGGTCTGAACCACCCTTAGGTCTTGCTCCTGCTGGATTTATCAGTGTGGCTTTTGCTGTGACCTACACACACTGCCAGGCTTTAATCTGGGGCTGGAGCTGCAGTGGCACACAGCAGGCTGACTCTCCACCCGAGGCTGCAGCAGAAGGGTGATTTTGCAGAATCTGAGCTGAAAGGTGAAGTGAGAAACACACATTTGCAAGCCTCTTGCTGCTGCTGCAGCCTCTSTTGTCCTTCCCCTTTCCTGCACCCCCACAGCTGCCCATGCTCCCCTTTGCACCGCTGGTGGAAGGTACAGGATGGTGGAAGCAGACCCAGCATAGCCACAGCAGGGAATATGGAGGAGAGAGAGCTGGGGAAACATGCTGGAAAGAGTACCTGTCACTTCAGAAGCTTGAAAGGTTTGAAGGAAACAACTTCACATATGGAACTGAAAGTGAAGCAAGGGGAACTCACTGTGGGCACCAAGCGCTAGCCACCAGCTATTTAAAGCTTCAAATGTGTCTAACATGCAGATGGGCATAAAGAATGGGCATGYCTGCAGCTTGCACAGACACACCCAGCACAGCTTTCAGTGGGGCTTTGGAATACTGCTAGGTACAGCTGCAGCAGCTGAGAGGTCAKCAGGGGCTAGGAGCCACCCCAGAAACCAAGGAAAAGCTGGGATATTTGATGAAGGAGCAGGGCATGCCTGTGCCCTATCATMCCTGGCTAAACGGCACATGGGACCAGAGCCAGAGAGCTGAAGACTATTCCAGGGGCCAGTCAAGACTGGACAGGAACTGYAATCATGGTCTTGTGGACAGATACAGAGCTATTGCAAAACCTCCAAACAGACTACTTGGCTCTCAGGAAAGAATTCAAACAAGCTGAGAGATGTGTTGCTGTGGAAATGAAAACTATAACATTCCTTGTTAGCCCTTTGGACAGGGCAAGTCTTCCTGTACCATGCCTCAGTTCCCAAGGAGGTCTGAAGCCAGGGTTTTGACTGCCTGTAGGCACTAGATGAACCCAATTCTCCCCCAGATGGAGCTCCTGGCTGCTGGCATCCATAACCTGGCTTAGGTTGTCCTTTCCTCCCTCTTTCCACCTTTCTTGCCCAGAAAAATCCTTCCTGAAAGGAGCTGTAATCTTATTTCGCCAGGATTTTTTTTTTATTTTCAGAGCATGTACCACCTTTTAATAGAAAGAAAAGCATCTCAAATACTTTCTTATTTCCTAGCCCAACCCTTGCAACATCTGTACAAAACTCTCCGGGCAAAATCTGCAATTGCTTATGTGGAAAAGTCCCATCAAAGAAGTGTTTTATCACTGGACCCTGGTTTAGTTTTTCAAATGTGATTTAACAGGATGAACCACTACAAATYGCTGAGGCCCCCTGGCAGGCATTTCCAAGACTCCTGCCTAGCTRTAACCTATTTAGATCCCTTACACAGCATTTCAAACCCCCTCAGTGCTCCACAGTGGGAACYTGTCTCTAGCACCCAATTGCTCACTACAGAGACAATTTTCCAACTGCCTGGGCTGAATTTGGTTTTATGGAACTAATGCTAGGCTTTACTTCTATAAGAAAATCAGAGCAATTTCTTTCCTTCACTTATACTGTTCCCTTGAAGGTATTTGGAGGCGGACCTTTTGTCCCCACTGAACCATCCCTTTTCACTCCATGCACTTCCCTCCTCATACCTCCCATCCTCAAGTGCCTTTCATCAACCAGTAGTTGCTGCTGAGCATATTTGGGTAATCTTTCCACTCCTCACTTCAGGAGCAGGATCATCTAGAGACTCAAGGAATACCCCATCCTGCTGAGGGGCAGACAAGGGGACACAGCCACCCTCTAGACATGCTGYCCTGGACAGGGCTTAGAGAGTGTTGGGGAGCCCTGACTGATCCCTGCATGGATGCTGGGACTGATCCTAGTGACAGGAGAGAGTAAAGGGATCAAGAGAGGAGGAAAAGCTGGCAGGTGTCGAGCTGGGACATTCAGGGAGGGGAGGGCGAGAGGCCTGAACACCCTGCTTTCAGTTTGTTGTAGTGCCAGCTAATGAAATTTTACATATTGTTGACCAGATTCTATTGCCTCTGCCTCAAAAACAATCTTTGTGACTGCTGTGGGTTGTTTTCAATGGTTTTTAACTTACAAGATCTTTGGTCTTTTATTAATATTTAAAATGATTAAATTTTTTTTTTACTAAATTAAACCAAATGGACTTTGTTCTCCCCTTAAGCTGTTTATGCAACACCTGTTTTACATAGTTTAAAACTCAGCCCATTGAACTCTGTGGATAAAATGCTGAAATTACCATATTTGTTGCGATTTTTTTTTAAAATATGTCCATTCCCTCTCCACCTGACTTACTTCCCAGGCTCCAGTTTAGCCCTGTGTATCTCAGGGCAGTTGGCTGGATTGATACCTGCCCGATTCACAAAGCTGGCAGAGGCTGGACMAGATCATTTAAAGACACTTGTACAAATTTCTGTTTTCTCAGATGTAAAAGCATTAGTAAGCAGCGTTTGCAGTGTCGCTGGCATAAAATGCACGGTGCTCTAGATCAGATTAGATAGCCAAGCTTGTGTGTATTTCTGGGACAGTTTGAGCAGGGCTTAAGGGTTTCCCTGTACCAGGAAAGTGTGCCGMAGCGTTTCCCCCAGGATATTTAAAAGCTGCCTGTGTGTGCCCGGGCAGTCGGGACGGCTGCACAGAGCAGCCCCTCGCCCTTCCTCGCTGSAGGCAGTAATGGGTTAAAGAGCTCCCCCACCCCCGCCCTGTACAGAAGCTGGGARGTTCCCATGAGCAGCCCCGCTTTTTTGGCAGTCCACTTCCCAGCTCGGCTGCCCGGGCGCCCGTGTCCCACTTTCTCATAACCTCCCCTGCCTCCTCCTCCTCCTCCTTATATATTCATGAAGCAGTCCAGCTGGGGAGAAATAAAAGCTGAGCGAGCCGGGGCGGCCGCACAGGAAGAGGAACTGCCTGTGGCTGCGAGTGCCTCGCTCCGCACCGCCGGGACGGATCCTGCCGCTTTATCTGTACCGGGACAGTGCTGGCTCGCAGGAGAGAGGACTGCTCCCTGCTCCCTCGGGCAGCAGCTGCATGAGCTCTGGATGCAAGGAGGAGCAGAGTCAACAGTAAGTCAGTCAGTCTCACCACGGATAACACTTTTTAAAGGATGTTTCCTTTTCTAAGCTCAGAACCAGGCCTGATATGGGGCTGCATCCACTCCCTGCTCTGTTCGCTCCCTCAGGACACCTTCATCCCCTGGGACCCACTAAAGGGGCTGGGGATGGACCTGCAGGAGGAGAGGYTGGAAGCAGGAGACACGTGCATAAGCAGGGCCTTTGTGTGTAATTCACATAGGAGTATTTTAAAATGTTGAGCCCTTCTCCAGCCTATTTTGCTCTGGAGAGATTGGCRTGGAGGGTCACTAAAGCCTGGTGTTGAAGGATTATATTGCAGTTGTGCTTTTTTGGGGAAGGGCAGAGCTCTCAGAGTTTACATGTGTCTCCTGTGATCTTTTACTACTCCCATTGGTCTCACTTCCATCCTCTTTCTGCTGGAATTGGAAAGAAAGGACAACTCTGTAAGTGCAGAGGAAGCCTTGGGGTTTTCTGCCCATAAATTAGCCCTTCKGATAGCTGGAATATACTGAAAGGGTTCAACAAGTCTTTCTCTTGACTGGAGAAAATTGGGCTCTGATTAGCTCAAGCCAAGCCCCTTACTTGGACATTATCAACACAGCCAGCACTGTGTCACCAGCAGCCCTTATTCAATGGGGGCTCCATCCCAGCCTGCAAGCAGAGTCCCGATCCCATCAATCCCCCATTCCAGGCTAGACCTTTGCCTGACAGCATTGTGTGCTGCCAGTCTGATCCAAGGAGCAGTATCTCTTCCCCCTACCCAGTCTTGCTGTGTGTAATCAGCAGTCAAAGGGAGTGTGCTAATACATAGCCCTAAAAACAGGGGACACTGGAATCAGTTGCTCCTCCCAGTGCTGAGCATCCCATTAACCCTCTACTTCTGCAGGACTGGGCCAACAACTTCATATCCCATTGCTAAGGTGTCACCTGTTGACCTTTGCTAATGCTTCAGTCTTGTCTCCCTGTCAAGGTGCAGTTCTAAGATGAAACCTCCACCCGGGCAAGACATAAGGCTAGTGTACCTTCTCCTGAGTTTGGCTTCCCTCTGCCTTCCYACCCCTCTCTGGAAGGACCGGGACTCCCTGATGCAGGAGGAGAAAGCCCATCAGACAGGTGGCAACTTGGTGCTGAGTAGGCAGGAGCAGCAGCTCAGTACAAAGCTYGTAAACCTCAAGAAGAAGGAAGTGGAAACAGCCATAACTACGGGACAGTTTCCTCCAAGCATGCACTTCTTCCGAGCAAAAAGCCTCATTGATCAGAGCGCAGTGTTCAGCATCTTAAAGCGCATGCCAAAAGGTAGGCTTGACTTAAAGAGGCTCATCTTACTCAGCCTTTCTCACCTTTTGCTTTCTGAGCTGGGACAAAACAAAGATGTGGAAGACAAGCTTATGAGAGCTGTAAGTTGGGTTCCAGGAAATGCCCTGCTTCTGAGCTCAGGGACGGGGTAGGGGGAGAGAGGAAGAGGGGGATGGATTGTATGAATACATRTTTCCAGCAATTGTGACATTTGGTTTAATTTACAATATGGATCATTAAGTCTTTCAAGAGTGGAGAAGGGGCAGAGGAAGCAAAGACAACAAGACATAACAGACATCYACATTTCCTCAGCATGTTCCAGCTRGGGCCTCTCTTTTTSCCACRTACACACACAGGCTACCAACCTTGTTTTATTCTATATCTTAGCCAAAAGTGTTGTATGCCCCAAAAAGTGTTTCTGCAGGTGGTTCTGTAGTAGATCTGAAGTCTACTGGAAAGTCTGAGGACAGTAGAGGAGGAAGGGACTGCCTCTAACACTGGAAGTTTCTTTGCTTGTTRTGTACCAGTCAAAGCCCCTGTACTTCCAGCACCTAAAGTGAGCTTATAAAAGGGAGAGTGACTTTTTGCATGGGCAGATAATGACAGGACCAGGGGGAGCAATACTGAACTAAAAGAGGAGAGATTTAAATTAGAGGTTAGGAAGAAAGTCTTTACTCAGAGGGTAGTGAGGCACTGGAACAGGCTGCCCAGAGCAGTTGTGGATGCCCCTTTCCTGGAAGTGTTCAGGGCCAGATTGGATGGGGCTCTGAGCAACCTTCCCAAGTTCTTCCTCCCAGTCTCTGCTGTGAGATGCAGATCCCTGTCTTGCAGTATCCTAATGTGTTACCATAAATGATTCATATGTCAGAAATGTCATTATCCTTTCATGGCTGAATTGAACAGTAAGTAATTAAAAAGTACTCCCCTCTTCACCTCCAGTAACATAGATACCAATTGGTAATCAAAACAAATAATTAACACTTTTCAATCCAGGAGATATTAAAATGGGTTCTCAGAATCTTTGCAGGGGCTGTAAGCTTTTAGGGCCAGGATCACATCTTTGTAGCTGTTTGAGTAGGACTTGATCAGWGCCCCTGGGAGTTCCTGTTGTTTCAAGCACTATTGTAATGTTTGTTGCTGTTCACATACAGGGAAGAGGGTGACATTGACAGTCAGAGGAGGGTGCACCAGCTCTGCTGAGGGCAGCAACCACAGTTCCTCAGCATCTTTACAGCCAGACCCTCTGTAGTGGGAGATCATAGACGTTATAGTCTATAGTAGACTAGTCCACGATCAGTTATAGTCTTGAACTTCATCTGATGGCAAATACATACCAGTCTTGTGTCTTTTCTTGCTATTCACATTCTCCCTTTACCCCCAAGGGCATCAARGCTATTTTGACTAAGAAGTCTCCCCTAGACTAATAAAATATATATCTAAGACTTCAGCTCTCATAGTATCTTCCCTTCACAAAGGTGAAGGATCAATAACAGCTGGAGTCTTTGGAAATGGACAGATTTCAGCAAAGTGAAATGATAAGGAAGGTGAGCCTACAGAGGATGCTTCCTGTGCCAGGAAGACTGGCAGTTGCCAACACACTGCACAACAACAGAGTGTCCCAGAGGCCCTTTGTGTTGGCCAGCAGCAGATGTACAGTGTAAGCAAGCATGCTTTTCATAAGGCATAGAAGTAAATTGTACTTCTGCATCTGAGTGCAATTCCCCAGTGTAACATGGYCTGGGATTTTGGTGTATGCCAAAGTTTCAGAGAGCTGAAAGAAGAGACATGGACTAGACACAAAAATTGAAGTTGGGATTCAAACTGCTTAGACACAGAGCTTTGCTTCAGGTGTGCTAGTCAGCCAGCATGCCTTGTAAACTGCTGCATACTGTGTGAGTTCCTCTTTAAATGAGTGGGGCCTGAGCCAGCTCACAGCAAAGTCTGTCTGAAAGACCTTTAATAACTCRGAGCATTTTCCATCCCAGTGGAGAGGCAGAGCTCCCTATTGATTTYCCCCCTCCCTGTGCTCCCAGGGAGCTGTCACACTCTGCCTGCAGAGTGTCTGATGTGGAGGGGGCCACATCCTCCAGCCCTGGGGAGGCAGAGCAGCCGCGCAGTCCTTGCTGGGAGAGATCACTCACAGCCTTCTAGAGGCATTGCCAGATGCCCCCAAACAGGCAAACAAACTATTATCACATGAAACCTCCTTCCCAGCTGCCTGGACTCATCAGGATGTCCTTGTCCTCCACCAGGTGCTGTCCTACACCTGCACGACTATGCCATGCTGAGCGTGGACTGGCTGGTGTACAATGCCTCCTACCTCCCYGACTGCTACATCTGCTTCACGCACACGGGCACCGTCCGATTCCGCTTCTCCAAGCCGCACCCTCCTCACCCCCTGCCAGCCCAGTGCTCCCAGTGGGTTTTGCTGGAGACCTACCGGAAACAGCTGAGTGACGTGTCCGAGTTTGATCGCGGGTGAGTGAAGAGGGGTTGCAAGCCTGATGGCACTCCATGGCAGCACTGTGTGGCCAGCAGGGTCATTCTGGTCCAACTTTCCCGTTTGCTTGCTGCTCTGGAAGGGAAGAACTCCATTTAGGGCTTGTGCACATAGAAATAGCAAATAGCAATATAAAAGCTTGAAGGCTGCTGCATTAACTAGAGTCAAGGGACCATAAAAACTGAATTTTTCTGTGCACACTCACTCTGGCCCTCTGCACAGACGTGCTGAGGACAGCGGTTTAAGTAGATTTATGAGACCTGTCCTCCCCTCTCCTCAGCATCCAGACTGGATRGACTCCCAGTGTGGGACAGGGATGCATGGTGCCTCATCCAGTGAGGTACCAAAAAACTGGATGAGGAAGCCAGGTAGCTGATGAACAGGTTCTCCCCAACAGCAGAAAAGTCATTTGCAAAGTCATTGTTTTGATTCAAAACAAGAAGTTGGGCAAACTACTTATGTTAACTACCGTGCTAGCAAAAAATCTCAAACAAACTTCCCAAAATAAAACCCAGCTCCCCCTCCAAACACCAATCTTGTTTTCTGAGGACTGCCTTTGAAATCCCACTGGCACACACCACCCAGCAGCATGAGGCACTTGTTCCCAACAGGACCCTCCAGGCACCAGGATCTGTGACTCACCCTYCTGGGCACTGGCTGAGCCAAGGAAYACCACAGACAGGACCCCTGCCTGGTAGAGCTCTTTCTCCTCAAAGATCCTCCTGCTGGCAGAATTTCTGCCCTCACAGGCAAGGCCTCCTACAGCTRTCCAGGAGCTCACACCTCAGATAGTTCCCCAGGGCATCACACCCTCCTGCAGGAGCTCCCCTCCCTGCAGGCATCTCCTGCCTTTTTTGCTGGCAGCCTTTTATCAGGACCGGGCTGTTCTGAACCACTTATCATTTAATCACTTACAGGTGGCTGGGAATAGCCTGGCTCCCCCTCTGGCCGGTGGGGATGGGAAGACAGAATCCTATCTCCCCATCCAGGGGCATTGATCCCTGGACAAAGCCCTGCTGAAAAGGCCAAGAGGAAGCATGCAGTTCTGCCGTGGTGTGTGGGGGGCTGGAGAGTGCATGCTAAATAATGCATGAAGTCAGACACTGAGCGATGAGGACAAAGGAAAATATTGAGTAGCYATCCATTCAGAGGGCACTGCTGTCTGGCATGGTGCTCCAGGGGCTGGGGTGCTGCAGAAAAAAAATAGTGTGGGGAACTTTAATGAGATGGTATCTCCTCCACATGGAAGCTGTCTGTGCTCTGTGCCCTGCAGATCTGGGAAAGAGGTCAGGTCGGGAAGTTGAGGAGCTTACAGACTTGTGCCATGGTATTGCCTTCCCTCCCCAACAATAGCAATGGGCAGGGCAGAGGGGTCTGACTCTCCAGGGCATCCACCATCCCTCTCTTGTGGATGTCCAGAAGAGAAGGAGAAAGTAATGTCAGACCCTGGGCTCTTGACCTTTTATACCCTGAGGCTCACCTGCCCTGACATGTGATGGACAAAATCAAATCCAGTGAGAAGTCACTTACCTCTGCCTTCCAAAGAGAAAACTGGTCCCCGATTAACTTCCTTCTATTTCTGCTGGGAATCAGAAGGGAGGAAAGAACACAGCACCAGCTCTCTTCAACCACACCAGGAGATCCATAAATAATGTGCAAGAGATTGGATTTTGAAACAGCTTCACTTCCTCAAAGCCCAAGCAATTGCACTGGGCATTTAGAACTGTCTCAGGAGCAACCCTTCATTGCACTTGTTTTCAGTTACGTTTCCATGGTGTGATGTCACTTTCTGGCAGAGGCTGAAGGCCAGGGCATCCTGTACACCCTGCACACCTGGGTGACTACAGCTGTGCATTGTGTGATTCCCTCTGTTCCTGCGTGGAAACAACTTGTTTTYAGAGGTGGTATTACTACATTCCTCTTCTTTCATATTTGTCTGACAATGTTGAGAGGCCACAAGTCAGAGCAAGACTTCAGAGTGGCAGGCACTGCACAGGGACACAAGACAGACCCCTTCTGCAAGGGTCTCCCCAAATGTGGAGGGGAAACTGAGGCAGGGACCGAAGAAGTGATTTTCCTCAGTAAAGACGTGCCAGAGCCAAGTACAAATTTGGATCTCTCACATCCTGGGTGCTCACTTATCCATTTGACTATGTTGTCCTTCATTTCTTGCCCTTCCATGCTCATCACCACAAAATCACAGAGGAGTCATTACGCATAATGTGCAAACACACCAACAACAGCCACACTGAGGCACTTCCCCTYCTGTATTCATCTAATCCCCGGGTACTAGTCTAGGGGTTAGAAATGTTTTTGGCTGTCTGGAAATAGGTCTCTAGCCAGGAATAGGCCCCAATCTGTTCTGCTTCTCAGTTKCTGGAAACTCTCCCAGTCTCTTGAACATGTGCATCCCAGGCTACCTCTTCCCTGCACTCCTCTTTGCCCTTGAGCACTGACAAGCTGAGAGAAAGCAGATGTCAGAGGAAAGAACGGATGGATAGTTGGGTGGTTTTAAGGAAGTGTCCAGGGAATATGGCAGCAGGGAAGGGCTCTCATGCAAGACAGGGTGGATCAGCAAATGTAAAAGAACAATGGAAATGTTTTTGAGAAGCTGCACCTCTTTCACCTTACAGCATTTCTGACCAGGAAGGGGTGGAAGAAAGGGAAATTCTGCATCAATTTTGCCTCTGGCATTTTTAGGTACATATACGTGTGTGTGTGTGTGTGTGTGTGTGTGTGTGCGTGCTTTGGAAGGAAGTCTTTCCGATCGTTTCCCTCAAGAGAAGGTCTAATCATTCCTATTCAAAACACACGTCTCATGGGCCAAGACCCTGGAGTATTGTGTTACTGGTAAGCTTCCAAGAGGATGCTGTTAGGAGAGCCAGGACAATTTGGGCCTAGGGACAGTGAAAGGAAGAGAATTTTGCTTTCATATTTAAAAGAAAAAACAATCCTCAACTTATTTTCTTCACAATCAATTACGATACAGAAGAATGTCATTCTTTCCCTCAAGATGCAACATAATGGCTCCCATGTCTAAAGCAAGAGCATGCCCCCAGATATTTAGGGAAGTAGCATTGACATTCCAGATATTTGTAAAATACCACCGCACACCCCCCACCAGCAGCCCAAGGATTGAGGCCGTGCCCAGCAGAGCTCTCTATCACCAGGATGAAGTCATCTGTGAGGGAATTGACACCACGGCTGAGGCTGCAGGGACAACTCCCCTGGGCGCTGGCGGTTGCCCAGGCCGCCATCACCTTCCCCTCCATGTCCTCTGACTGCCTTATCTCACAGAAAAATAGGGCAGTGTGTGCATTACAAGGGAAAAAAAAGGAATAAAAATCTACTGCAGAAACAAAGCACTCCGCTCCCTCTACAAGTCTCCCCTTGGGGAGAAGAAGAGGGGATGAGAGAGAGCGAGAGAAAGCGAATGAACCACATGTGACAGATGTTAGTCACACTATTTAATGCACCACTGGAAGACATTTAGATACTGYGATGAGGAGAGGGGCATAATTACCCATCGAGTACAGAAAAAGAAGCAGGAAAAGGAATCCCCTTAAAAACAAGGCAACAAAAACCTTTTGCTTCTCTATTACACAGCACAGGAAAGGAAAATTGGGAAAAAAAAAAAAAAAAAMCAGGAAAAGAGRAAGCAAACCCACAGTTCAAAATAAATAATCCGTGGCTGGTCATTTTAGCTGTGCCCCTTTGGGCATATGCATTGCAATAGCATTGTTCAGTGTATATATGACATGACATGGAAGGCTATTTGTAGTCTGCACCTGATCACTGGTGAAGGCCCATTCCAGAAAAGAAGCAAAAAAAAAAAGTATTTATGAAGCTTTGCTTCATCTGCATGAGCTACGGATGGCAAAAGCCCCCAAACTCTTAGCAGATTATCTGTTTATCAAGGATGGATCACTATTATGCAATAAATCTTCAACAGTTGTAAGGATCAATAATCAGTCTCAAAGGGAAGGGGATTATAAAGAGAAGTACAATTTGATTTATGTGCTTTTAGGAGCAGGGTGGTGTGGGGATTTATTGCTGTTTCCAGCCCAAGAGCACAGGCTAAGTAAACAACTAGGAGTTTGTATAGCCAAATTTAAAGGCAGGGAGGGGAACCCTGTGCATGCTCGTTGCTAGAGGAGTCGAGTTCTCACAGGACAAGGGGAGAAAGTGGTGGGAGCCCGACTAACCACCCATCCTTATCTGAAACGGAGCTGCCTGGAGTGGCGAGAACGGGCTTGCACGGCCTTTTGATCCACGGGGAGGTTTTTCCCTCAGCGCTCGCAGCGCCGGTGGGAACAGCCCCGCTCGGCTCCCGGCTTCGGGCAGGTGCTCTCCGCTGGCGTGCGGAGCTGGAGGGGAGCTGCCCTTYGGCCAGGAGGGAAGTGGAAAAATCTCTTTTCCCCAGCTCTTCCCACACGAAACYTCCCTGCTGAGCAGCAGCACACCCTTTCTGCCGGCGGCTGCCCCCCTCCGCAGCTCGGGCAGCTGGAGGAGCGCCTTCAAGATGCTCCCGGCTCCTGCATTCCTGGTTTCTAGGGTGATGCCGTGRAGTCTCCCACTGCTGCGTGCTCCTCACTGCCCGCCCCTTCCATGGTCCAGCTCGGTCTTCTCTGGTTGCATGAATTACTGAACAGTAGCTGGGGTTGCCCAGTGTCCTGTGATAATGGCACCAAAGCCCCCATTGTAATGCATGGGATGGCAGAGCCCAAGTTGCTGTGGAAACCTTAGCTCTGATTTTCCTGACTGTTGAGCATTTGAAATCTCATCCTTAACAGTAGTGGCATCTCTTCACCTTCAGGTTTGCTTCTAAAATTGTTCCTGGCAAAGAAATTAACAGAGTGAGGAAGAAATGAAACTGCTGCCCCGGGAAGAAGATCCACAGAGTGAAACAGCAGGCAAATCCTGCTGGAAATGGGCTCTGTTTTATGGGCAGGATGAAGGGATTCAAAAGGCATATTTGCTCAGGATGTCTTAGTTTATGAATTTGGACCAGATCATATTTTACATCTGTAGGGGGACTGTGGGGGTTTAATTCCATCCACAAAAGTGTCCTGGATGAAGATAATAAGATCACAAATCAAACCCACATCTCCCATATAACAAAGCAGATCACTGCATGAGGATGGGGGCCAAGATATCAAACACAGAACATTATTAAAGATCAGTAGCTGTTATTGAGAGGAAACAATACACTCAGATGAAAGCTGAAGCACGGCTGAAGGTATTTCTATCTGAAGCTGCTTAGCCCCTGACAGGAGATAAGCACTGGGCCTGGCCAGACTGGTGAGCCCACCTGCCAGCAAGAAAACACATCTGTAGGTTGCTGTGATGGCTTCCATTTGTCCACCCAGGAATGAAGTTAATCACCCCTGCATTGCCATTTAGACTTTGCCCACTGGTAGGAGAAATTTATTATGAACCACTGTTCAGGTGGAGRACGGAGGGCTGTTGCCAGAGATAGACTTCAGGTGGGATGAAGGYTATCAGCTTGCCAGAGGGTGGTGGTGTGGCACAGACGCTCACCCTGTCCTAAATCCAAGCTGTCACCCATGATTAGATAATCTTGTGATTTACTGGCTCCCTTAAACTCTGCTTGATAAAACTACCCACTGTCTCTCTGGATTTCTGAAAGAAGCTTATATGCCAGCTGAGTCTGTGGAGGAAATAAATGCATTTCCATCACACTAAAGAAAAGCCAGGACTGAGATTCTTATCAGCTGTTTCCCTGAAGTAGCTATTAGCAAGGCAGACAGGGCATTAGGTTAGTTCTCACTGGTCTAGGAGAATGATTTCTGATACACAGTTGTCTTCCCCTTGCATTTTTAAGATGGCATATTTTGACAATACAAAGGTACCAGGACAAGTTACAGCCTCAGTARGCAGGTTGATGGTGGCCCAGTACATGGGATCTCCTGTAGACCCAGTCTGCCTTTTTGGTGCTGAAGAGAGAGCCCCAAGTGTCTTAACATTTTATGTCAAAGATTCTTTGGAAAATAGGAGTAATTTACATGCCAACTTTCAGGTTAGGGATACCCTGTGAAGCAGAGTGTAATTGATATAAAGGCACCATACTTGCTTTTGCAACTCTATTCCTTCTCAAGATTTGCCCTTGAAAAAGGGAGGGGCAGGTTTTAAACACCTGCTCTTATAGCTCAACATGTACCATGTGAATTCTGTTCCAGCCATTAGAGGAGTAAATACAGGTGGCAGAAAAATGACCTGAATGCTTCCTAATTGCACCAGACGCTGTTATGTCTCTTGTACTGCAGTGCCAACAKGCTCTATTTGTTCTCCTCATTCCTCCTCTTCTCCCTTTCCTACAGCTTGCTGAGAAACCTGACCCTGGTGACAGATGCCCCTGAGCTGGCCTATCCCTCTCAGGCTTTCATTTGGAAAAGATTTGAAGAAGTCTTTCTCATTGCCTCTGGACTTATCTGCTACGCACCTGTGTTCAAGGCCTATTTCTACCAGGGGCTGCTGGAGCTCCATGAAGATAACATACAGTATGTGGAGATAAGAGCTATCCTGCCTGCGGTACGTGGGGTTTGGCTTCTCTAGTAGTCTTTTAAATCCCTATTTCTCCATAACTTTTCTCAAGCCCTATCTTGAATTTAGTAATTTGGATGTTTGCATACCTGCCCTTCTAAGAATGCTGGAAGACCTTRATCATATTCAAAAATCTTTCTTGGAGATTTGCATAGGCAAGGGCTTGAAAGTGAGAGACTCTGTTTTTAAAGGCTAAGAGAGTTACCTGCTGTGACATCAGCACAAAACTACGCTGGACAATCAGACTGGGAGCTGTGTCAAAATCTTGCTTGTTGGGAAGATGTAGCTCAGTTTTGTCTGCACCAGAATCAACTGTTCTGTGGCAGCTATTCTGAACAAATTTTCTGTGTTGAATAGAGACTTATTTTAATATAGCTATGTTATTTTAAATCCTCAGCTTATTTCAGAACAATTAYTCTGAATAGACGAGTCAGTCAACTGGCAAAACACAACCTTCCAYAATTTGCAGACAACCTAAAATTTTGGCTATGTGTATGAAGTATGAACTGCTCATTTCATTGCCACTAACACCAAAATCTGCTGGTAATGGTTTAGACCTTTCTCCCTGCATTCCACCCAGAGCTGGCCAGATTGTCCTACAAACATACTCTGCCCTAACGCCTCCCCAGGCACCAGGAGACCACACCACTGGCAAGTGTTCCCGCTTTCCCAGTGACAATTTTTTCGCTGCAGACACACCTTTCCCATACAATTCTCCAGCACAGCTCCACACAGGACTCCATGGGGGTGGGAGTTCTATCAGAGGGCCAGATGCCTTACCAAAAYGAACAGACTGGGTCTGGTGGTCCTCACCACACTACCTACTTCCATGYTCTTAGCAGTCCACTACAACAGGAATGGAGCTGCTGTGCTCTTTCCTAACCCTCCAGCAGCACCTGAAGGACTGGGTGGTGCTGGTTTGTGCCTGGGAATGCAGGTGACAGCTTGCTACCAGCACCACAGCATCCAGGGGATGCAGGAGCTATGCTGATGTCCTGCTGGTGTCCTGACTCCTGAACGTGCCTGCCAGTAGCTTACTTAAATTACCGCCTGTGCATGCAGCCAGCTGCAGAGCAATGTCTGTGCCCCAGGAACCACTGCTGCCCTGGACACGCCTCCACAGCCACCCCTGCCAGCAGACAAACAGGTGCTGTGACAAATTTGGAGGCTGACCTGGCTTTGTCCCAACAGCTGGGGAGTGGGGCTGCTGACCCTGCCCTGTTGCCGCTTGAGCTGGCCTCATAGCAAGATAGAGCTCAGTGTCAGAGCTGCAGGACACCACTCTATTGTGTCTGAGAGGAGAAGGATGCATTGCAAAGGGGARAAAAAGAAGGGAATGGGGAGAAGTCCACAAAGTTTACATGTATCTTATTTTGCTGGGGGGTTGCCATAAGCCAGTTGCTCTGAACTCAGTCACCACCTGTTTCTGGGGTACCTGGAAAGAGAAAATAACAGCAATGTCAAAATGCCTGTGCTGTGAGGCAGTGTGAGCGCTGGCATCCCCTCAGGCCACACAGTTTTCAGGCCAAGAGTATCTGCCATGGTACAAGTGTGTGGGCCTGACTGGAAAATACCCTGCCTTTACCATCAGCCCTTAGACACGGTTGTAACTCCTTTTGAAGAGAGGCTTGGCAGGGAAGATTTGCTTCCCATCCAGCTCCTAATGCTGGCGGCAGCTGTGGGAGCCTGCAGAACCCCGGGGCTCGCTCACAGCCGACAGTTTGCTTGCTGTGAGMTCCAGGCAGGCTGCCTGCAGCCCGGATACCAGGGCAGGGAGTGCCAGGAGCTGCAGCCGTGCTGGGATGGAGGGCAGCGTRGGCAGGGAAGRGACAGCTAGGCTGAARCTGGGATGAGAGGGCGGGGAAATGCTTCATGGTGAAAGTCAAGGTGAGCMGGGTGTGACAGGAATAACAAGATGCTCGTGGGGCTGGAGATCCTCCCCAAGGCTCGGACAACAGCGCTGACACTGCAAAAGCTCTCCTCACAGCAAAGCCTGCCAGAAGCGGCCCCTGAGGTAAAGTAAATGAAAACTGGGATTTAGTGCGAAACAGCAAACATTGAGGAAAAGCCCACTAAGCCCAGCTGTGTTTGCAGATTCAGCTGTGTAAACTCTCACATTCCCATGGGCTGCAGCTGGGGAAAATTCCCTCTGAGCATCTGCAGCTGCCCCCACGGCTGCTGGTGCCTGCAAGGGGGACACCACATTGTGACAGGATGGAGGGCTTTGTGAAGGGCATCCTTGCAAGGGGCAGCACCAAAGAAGAAGTTAGGGGGTGAAGTGGAGCAGTTGAAGGCTGAAGGAGAAAGGTGGCAGAGAAAAGAATGGGGAGAAGGGTGARAGGAGAACCGATGGAATGGTTTCAGTCACTGTCTGTGAGTGACTCCAGGCAGGGCCTTTGTGGGTTGGTATCAATGGGGGTGTTCAGGTCTCCACACCTGCTGAGTACAGCCCTTGTAGTGAGGAGCCTCCAGAGCAAGCTGATGAGACAGAGCATGCCAAAAGAATTATTTTTTCCCTGTTTGCAGCCAGAGAACTGGGAAAGCATGGCAAGACTGAATGCCTGACTCAAGGTCATGAAGCAAACCTCTGGCAGAGGGGAGCAGAAGCCCAGCTCAGCTGGTAGCTTATGGAGCTCAGCCATCGCATGCCTTGGGGCTGCCTCGGCTGACAGACTGCCACTGCGAGGCACAGAGCATGTGTGAGCTGCCAGACAGCTGGACAAAACACTCCAGCATTTGATACAGACAGGACTAAGAGGTCACGGTCTCCTCTGGGTACTCAAGGGCACGTGCTTGCCACATCTGAACATGGAGTAACTTGTATCACATAGGAGGGAGGAAAATCACTCCTTAGTTCTTGCCAGCTGGTAAAGGCTTGCAGAAGAAAATGTTCTGCATAGATTTAACTGCTTTTGTTTTCCTGCCCTGTTCTCAAGACCATAGTACTTTGCTTCTCCCGAGGTTTTTGTCAGTTCATTTCTCCTTTCCAATAAAACACCTCTTCTAACTACCGCTTGTCATGTGCTTTTCATGCTGCAGGTGTACGAACTGGATGGCACTCAGCACAATAAATCATGGTCTGTGGCAACCTACCAGGAAGTGACCAGGCAGTTTGTGAAGGAGCACCCAGACTTTGTTGGAGCCAAGATTATATTTGCAGCACACAGGTAGAGGCTGGGCAGGGCTAAGAGTGGCTGTGCTGTGTTGGAGGCGGACAGGGAGGATCAGGGCGGGAGAAGCAATGCTGAGGGCTGGGCTGAAGTGCCACAGTTGGTTGGCAATGTCCACTTGTGTCGTTAGACCCGGGGTGTTGACTCCTGAAGCATTCCCTGGCATGTGTAAAAGGCTGAGGGTGAGAAATCATCCATATAAGTCTGTGTACGTGCAAAGCGAGCGAGGTGAGCTCGTGGTGTGCGCCAGAGGAGCGTCTGCAAGCCCTGGGAGCGGGAATGAGCCAGGGCAGGGCTGCCTGGGTGCGTGTCCAAGCCCTGCCTGCTCTTTTCCTGAGCCAGGATATATTCCCTTTCCCTGCAGAATCTGAAGCAGTGACAGCAGTTCCCGAGTATGGGCACTCRGTATCACAGAGGTCCCCATGGGACCTTGCAAATGCTGCTCCCCACAGCCTGTGTATGGTATGTTCGTGCTGCTGCCCAGGCAGGCGGGCACAAGGCTGCTCTCCAAGTCAGCCAGATGCCATGGAGTCATGCGAGGTGATCCTCAGCAAGTAGAGCAGACCTCTCAGCAGCACTTACTCACTCTGGTTTGGCACAATGCCCTCTCCAGATCAGAGCTGGCATGCTTTTCTGGCCAGCTTCAGTATGGACACAGTCCGCAAAGTCTGATATAGGTAGAGGAAACTCAAATTTAAAACTCTGTTAAAATGCAGTTACTGTCTCACTTCCCAACAAAACAATCAAGAGGAAAAAAAAAAAATTAAACATTTTCACTCCACACTGTTGTGTTTTCTGCTTGGTAAATGGGAAAGCCAGTGAATTAGACAAGCATGCTTCAACTCAAGTGACAGCAGGTTCTAGCCAGGCATTTCCTGGTCATTCATGGGTTTCCTTTCATAATATCAATTTTCCACTGCTGTTACTCCAGAGACTTGAAGCTGGTTGTCAGATTCAGGAGCAACTTTCATTTTGGAAATATCCCTGGGGCCCCCATTTCATAACTCAAACCTCGAGAAGGCAGGCCCATGGGAGTCAGCTTCTGCACTGCTTTCTCTCTCTCTTGCTCTCTAGGATGCTGAATGTTTCCCAGATTAAAGAAGCCATCTTCACTGCCATGGCACTCAGAGCCCACTTCCCAGACACCCTGGCAGGCTTCGACCTGGTAACCGTATTTCTTCTGGGGCTTCACATTAACCCCTAGTGATACAACTACACATATTCCATGGCATATGTTGTATACCAGAGCCAGAACCTCTGTTGCTCTACTGAAATCAGTGTTAATGAATTGCAAATCCTCCAGCTAAGGATTTTGTCCAGGGTAATTGACAAAATCCCCTGAAAGAATCAGCTCTCTACCCCACAACATTGTAATTTCAGCACAGCTGGCACCTCATTTAYATAGAGCTGTAAGTCCCACCATCTTCCCAAGTGTGCTCAAAAATACCTTTCTGCTTTCCCCCAGGTTGGTGATGAGGATGAAGGTCATTCTTTATGGGAYCTAAAGGATGCCCTGACCATCCCATATTCCATGGGGGTCAACTTGCCATACTTCTTCCACGCTGGGGAGACTGGTAAGCATGAGGACTCAAGGCCTGTTACTGCTTGCAGTGGCAAAACTGAAGTCCTGCAAAGCACAGAAGAAGCAAGCCTGGCTTGCTTGCTGGCTGTATCAAGAGGATGTGTGTGTATACAAGGGTACACAACCAGCTTTCCCAGTGCTTGTCCCCATATCAGTTTGGAGCTGTGACATTCCCACATGATCCCTCCCTTACCTACTCCCTGCTCTTGACTGTAGGTGTCATGTTGCCTGGTGTGACAACCAGTTATGTGTAGGAGTTATTGCTGGTAGCCATTTCCTCCTTGGAACTGCACTCACTTCCCATCCACAACAGCAGCTGAGTCTCCCAACCATTACTTCCCATTTTAAGGTGAAATACTGTCTGAGCCGAACTTGAGTCTTAACTGAACATGCTCATCAAAGTAACCGATGTACCCTTCATTYCTGAGGCAATGTRTTATTATTGGCGATATGTTATTCASTCTGGATGGGTGGGATCTATCCTAACCATSCATGACAGTCATGTCTAACTCATGTCTTGTACGTTGCATATTGACATCTACAGAAAAACTGGGGTTACCCTGGGGTCCCTTTATAGCCATGGGCAGGAACAAGCACTTCTAAACCACAATACACCTCATCCTAATGCACAGGCTACTCYCCTGTAGTTGTTACTCCTCACCATTGACAATTAGTGGAGCCCAGCATAATTAGCTCAGCTGTAAGAGCAATACTGTAAACATCTAAAGCCAAGTGAGGTGAGTGGGTATCTGTGTGCTGGGCAATATCCTGGGCAGATTTAGATCCCCGTTTCACTGAAAATGCAAGTGGAAACTCTAGGCATCAGCAACTCTCTCACCTCACAACTGGGACATCTATTAACAAAATCATCTAGCAATATGAGAAGTTGTATTTCCTTACAGCACTGCAGTGACTCTTATCTGTCTCTGCTCAGACTGGCAAGGCACCTCTGTAGACAATAATGTGCTGGATGCATTGCTACTGAATACCAGCAGGATTGGCCATGGGCTTGCTCTCATTAAACACCCAGTAGCCAGAAGTTTGTCTCTGAAGAAGGAYATTCCTGTAGAAGTCTGTCCCATCTCCAACCAGGTATGTGGCTGAAAGCCTAGCTCTTGGGGTTTACCATAGCAGTGAGGGTCAGCTGGGGGGCAGCTACAAGTTTTGATGCACACAGGCTGGCTCAGTTTCCATTGCACCATGTTGTACTGCAGTTTGCTAAGTAGACACACACTCTGAATATATATAAGGCTTGTAATGCCAGTCAGCAAAAAAGTCATTTAAATTTCTATCCAGAGGAACTTGGAAAGGCAGCATCCTCCCTAGTGGAGATGAGGCCCGGAGCCAGAGAGGTGTTTAAAGAGACATAATTGAAAATACTTAAAAGCCAGGAGGGCCAGAGGCTGAGAAGCTGGGATTGTAATTGGAGGTCCCTGCTTTTGTAGAATGCATAACCAGCAGGAACTCTTTGCAGCACATTAATGTGGTGCTATTGTCCCCTGGGTGCAGCAGAAAGGGTATTTTGGGGTGGAGATTTACTGGTGTGAGCCTTAAGGCAAAAAAACCCTGATACCAGCTCCAGATGCCTCAAGCTAAGCACCACAGCAAATGTGTAACCAAAAGACTATTCCTTAATTGCTCACAGTCAAATTRTTCTAAATAAGCACAAGTTATTCACCCCACTGGCCTTGATTAAAGTGATTAATTTAAGAAATTAATCTCCTTGCATAGTCAGTGGAGACAAGTTGGTTCTCGCTGCAGCAGTTCAGAGCAGGAGATGCTCTCTGGAGGCTGTGCCTCCCTGACACAGGCAGCCCTGGCAAGTGTGCAGTGTGACACAGCTGCAATAGCCTGAAGTGGGGTTGTCTCCCACTCTTTCCACCCAGGTCCTGCTGCTGGTAGCTGACTTGAGGAGTCACCCTGCAGCTGACCTCATGGCTGAAGGRCACCCAATTGTGATCAGCCCTGATGATCCCTCTGTCTTTGGGGCAAAGGGAGTCTCCTATGATTTCTATGAAGCATTCATGGCCATCGGAGGGATGAATGCTGACCTGAGAACCCTAAAACAACTTGCACTCAATTCCATAAAGTAAGTTCATCACCTCTCTCACCTAGTTATAGTGATCATAAGGAGACTATCAGYTTGCTTCCCTTGCTTGCATTTGGGTTTTGGCTCTTCTGCCACATGAACTGGGCTTCCACTAGKGCAAAATCTCCTTTGTGTGTCTTCTCCAAAGGCAGGACACAGGGACTCCAGAAATTCCTGTGCCTGTACTCTCAAGTGCCTTTCTCTAATTCTGTGTGTCAGTTTATTCTTCCTTTTCCATCCTTTGTGAACTTGCCTCCACTACCTGGTTCTGGGTATGGGAGAAACTATGTCTTTATATCACTTGTCTATTTCTGCCAAAATTTGACTTCCTGCACTGTTTTCCATGACTCTTCTGGGAAACACAGGAAAACAATTAGCATTTAGTTCGTCTGTGTTTAACCACTTCTTYTATTTATGTGGACAGCTCTGAATGTCCAAAAATAGTTTGGATATGATGCCCAGGATCTTTCTGCATGTTCCTCAACTCTTGCCTGTTTGCCAGATCCTATGCCAATCCTCAAGGCTATCCCAAGTCCCCGAATGGCTGGGGATACAAATACCATGATTTCCTACCACTTTGGACAAGCTCAGGGCACATCTGAAAGCAGCAGCAGTGCTGTGTGTTCTGTACTAGTCACTAGGTACTGCCAAGGGAGACTCCAGCTTATGCAGATTGAGCTGTTTGTCTTCATAGTGCAGGACTCAGGAGCTGCTGATGTGGCCATGTATTTCTTGTCCCACATGAGCCCGACTGGCAGGAGCTCCAGCTTTTTACGCCTTATTACTCTGTGTGGTGCAGGCAAGGGTTAATCTGTTGCTGCTTCTTGCCTTTTCATTTTGGTTCTGCTCTAGAAATAGCTGCCCTCTTGTCCCCTGCCTGATACTGACTTTTCTCCTCCTCACAGATACAGTGCCATGCTACCGGATGAGAAAGCCAAGGCCAAAGAGGTCTGGCAGAAAAAATGGGACCAGTTTGTGGCTGACCTCTCTGATAGCTTTCTAAGGGAGCTTTAGAGGGGATGAGGCTCATCTCAGAAGGCATTTGGCAAGCTAGAGCAAGCCAGACTGATTKCTGAGAGGGAGACTGCTCCTTCCATGTGACCTGAGCAGATGAATGGACGTCAAAGTCTCACCTGGCAGTGGGTGACTCTGGAAAGCCAGGCTTAATGGGCTTAAAGCTAAGAAGGAGCTGCACTGTCCTGGAGGTAAAAGGGAGCAGTGAACCGTTATAGCAACCACAAGAAAACGCCYGGCTCAAAAGAGTCAAAACAATTAAAAATTGCCAATGACCAAATCCTGACATCCTTATTCAGGAAAAACATGCTTTCCAATTAGAGTTAGCAGGAGATTGCCAACATGAGGATCTCTGAATTTCACCTTATCAAAATGCAGACCTTGTCCGGAAACAGCTAAGACAAACATCCAACCATTTGGGCCACTGACCTTCGGGAGAGCAAGGACTGAAAATGACTCTTGTTGTGTTTAACCCTGGGCCTGCCGCCAAAATAGCACTGCTGGGTCGAAGAACCAGTCATAGGTCTGATGTCTGCTATTTCAGGACCTACCATGGCTGGAAACAAACTGGTGGAACTTGCTCCCTGAGCATTTAAGCCTGGATGCACAATGATCATGAAGCCAGAAAAGAAGTGCCTCAGTTGTCAGCAGTTTTTTTACTACAAAGTCTTTTCCTGTCCTCTGATCAAAAGGAAGATGAAACACATTTCAGGTTAAGTCAGAAACATCCTGGYTCCCCAGACCCAGCTTGATTAAAACTATCCCTCTGCACAAGGCCTCATTAACACAGGCATTCATAGACAGCACCTTTTGGTTTCAGGGGGTTCCACTTCCAGCCTTTGCTGCCCAACTCATTGTGCAAATATGGCCTTATTCAGCCTGTCAGAGAGATTTACACCTTGGTAGAGAGCTACTGTGGATATCCACAGTGCTCATTTGGACCCCTGTGGTTTCCAGCTCTTTGGTAAAAAACAGCTACACAACTATGTGTCTAGACAAGCAGATTCCCATTCTTAACATAATCATGATTAGAAAAATCTTAATCAGGTTGCTAAATAAACGCAGAAAACCTTTCAGCTCGCATACCCCAAGCATGCAGCCAGGATCAAACAGCATATTTTCCTGACTTCAGTGCAATTGTGCTGGTTTGCATCAGTCAAGGGAGGGAGAATTGACTAAAGTTCCTACTGAAATACATCTCCCTCCTCTGAGCTACAGACTTGCAAAGACTGCTGTTTCCTAATCTGACCAGCCTAGGCAAATTGGCTCTCTTTATGCTTTCTGCTAATTGTCTCCAGCTGCCTGCCCATAGTGTTTATTTCCACCGACCTTGGTAGAAACACCTTAGCAGGAGGCAGATATACTTACTTACTGGACAGCCTGTGTGCCCTGTGTTTAATTGCCCACAGTTCACAGGCTGCAACTTCATCTCTAGTTATCCTAGAGAAAAAAAAAGCCCAAGCAAACCAAACACACAACAAACCCCATCACAGAACACAAATAAAATCACAATAAACCACAGGTGTGTGCATTGCAGAAGCCAGCAACACAAACCACAGAGAGCAAAAGGTGAGAACCCATTCACACCCCTCAGTAACTGGAGGGTTGAAGTGCCTCACACCCTGTTCAGCCACAGCTGCCTCTTCTCCAGCTCTCTCTGCCCACACCCCCCACAACTTCCTCTGAAGCATCCTGATGCTTTTTTTGCAGACTGAACTTTCCTGGGCCGTGTTGCAGATTTGGTTCTGGGAGGAGCTTTACACTGGAGGAGTAACCAGAGTAGAGCCTGCCTCCCTTCTCCTCCATGGGTGTTGCATACAGAGCTCAGACTAAAGTCCCCAGGGTAGGCTTTGGCCATGGCCAGGTTATAAATGCTGACTTGGGAAATGCCTTGCTTATAATGCTGCTGAGGAGGACTGCTGCAAACAAGCAGAACAGCTGCTATCCAGTGACCCAAAGCCACATCCCTCTGAGCCACCYGATCTTTCAGTTTTGTTCTGTGTGGATGGATGAAGGTCTTTATTTGCCATGAGTTGCTTCTCCCTTAAATAGACCTCTTTGCTGCCAAGGTGAAGCTAATCATTACAGAGCYATTGTTCTCAACACACAGGCTGACCCATGCCCCTTCCTTTTTTACCACAGTAGGAAGCTTTCAGTTCTTCCTGCACATGATCTCTTGAGGTCTTGAACCACTTTTTGGTTACCTGTAGTCCTCCTTTCTCCTCACTACCTGCAATAGTTGCAGGGCTAGWTCTTCCATTTGCCAAATGTTTTGCCAAAGTTTACCTGTTGCGTCCAGTCTGTTCTTGCTTTCCTMGGAAAAGCCTATTGTGCACATGGTCATTTACCCACTGTGCTGTGATGGGGCCAAGTGCCTGGAGCCACCAGTGTGTGATGTTGTWCAGGACTGCAGCAGAATCAGGTTTCTAGAGAAATCACATGGGTTTAAAATTGTACATGTCTGAGGTGCCTTCAGATGCAGCCCTCAAAAAGGTGAGCCTTGACTCTACAGGACTATGTCTGCATTTGGGACTAGCTCAGTGGCCCCACTTCTGCTGAAGGAATCCACATTAGGGTTAGGCAGAGGGCAGAAACTTTTCCATCCTGATCATATATCTACGTTTAAATGTGAACCTGAATCACATGGAGGGGCCTGACACCAGTGGTGTGGCCTTACTTGGGTCCCTCCTTGAGCAGAGCATTGCCAAGTGTGGTGACTGGGACTTCCCAAGGGTCCTCTGGCAGTAGATGGGTTTCCATCATATTTAGGGCCTTAGTGAGTCTGACAGAGGGAGGGCCAGCCTGCTTTACTGCTGGGAATACACTCCTTAAACCACACCTTGTTTGGAGAAGGGTGCAAACTGGGAAACCCAGACTGCATCCTCRCCTCTCTAACTCCAGGTGTGCAAAAAAGGAGGAATTTAGGCTGGACCACAGCAGTTATCAAAGATCAATCCATTCAACTCCAAAGCTATGGGTAAATTTGGCTGCAGGGCCTCACTGAGACTCAGCTTTTAGCAGCAATATTTCAAGGGTTTTGCTGCCAGTCTATTCCCTTTTCCCCAGTACCTTGGCTCCCTGCTCACATTTGTTGGCAAATACATCACATATAATGCTTTCTTGCCTGTCTCTTTCAGAAGATAGTCTATAATTAAACTTTTAAACCTGTCTTAATTGTGGGGGTTATTTTTCCTTCTTCTTATTTTTCCTGTTAAAAAGAACAAGGGATACCTGGATTTAATGGGAGTGGGCTGTGGGATGGAATGTGCAGTGGAGGGGGATGTCTCACATCACTCAGCCTGGCACAGAGTGATCAGGGAGTCTGAAATGCCTTCACAGCACACTACAAAGGGCAATATGATCTGTGGGGYTAACACAGTGTTATGCTTGAGTCACCTGGCTGAGACATGACACAGGTCCCCTGTTCCCCCTTCTCCAAACCTCAGGGTAACTGCATCCAGCTCAGGGCTGTGTTTTGATACAGAGACCACCTGACAGACAGGATTTGCTTGTGCTGCCTCTCCTCCCACTACAGTTTTGTACCATCTCTGGTGGTTACAGCATGGGAAAGTAAAGAAATTACTGAAGGTCATTAAACCTCCTTTTGGCATGATTTTAGGAAGGGAATAGAGGAAAACAAGAAGACTAAAAGATCAGCTCATTCTTTTCAAAGCTGGCAGGTGCCTTGTGGACAGTACAGCTGGAGGCTGTCTTTGCCCAAAGTACTGCTGGTGGGCATGGGAAGAAAGTGCCAGCTTGAGAGAGCTTCAATATCTGAGATGAAAGGAGGTGGAGGCAGCCACATAGGTGGTGGGAGGCTGAGTAGGGCAGACATAAAGGGGCAAAAAGGGCCTACTTTTGTCTCCGTTCAGACTCAGGAGCAAAGAAGGAGAGTAGAAAATTCATGGAAGTTTCTATTATGATTACTTCAAGTACCCATATCAATACCTAAAGCCTTATGCCTGTTGTCTCCCTCATCTGTCCCTCCCTGCAGCCTCCTCAGGTTCAATTTGTTTAAATGGGAAGTGGATGGAGCTTTGCTGCAGCACAAGTTTTGCTGCAGAGCATCTTAGACCGCCTTTGGGGCAATTAAGAGAATGAAATGTTTGCCTCCTGGTCACTCACTGCCAGAAAATGGCTGATCCAGCACTAGTGGTTGCTGTCAAAAATCATGCCAATAAAAGCAGAGGAGTAAAATAAATGGTTGAGAACAGACATAGGCCCAAGCAAGCAGCTGGATCTATCTATCCTGTGAGCCTCCATCACAGCAGTGGGACTATGCAGGTGCCAGATGCTTAGCAAAGCCCTCTGGCCATAAAACACAGGGCTACAGATGTGTTTTCCACCAGCTCCAAATGATCAACCTGCTTCAGGTTTTCTTCCTATATAAGTCTCTGAATTAGCCTCTTCACAGGTAACCAAAGGACATTTCTTTGGCCAGAAGCTTGTAGCCCTAATTGGCTCAATCCTTAATTCTTTTCTTTCCAGGCTTGCAGCAGTTGCAATCACAGCAGGTCTATCAAGTATTTTCTGTGCACTGAGGGACAGGCAGGTGAAGGGTCTGACTCTCAATTCTCCTGGTTTGTCACTTTTATCAGGTTGTGTCCTCCCTCTTGGTCATTACAGGATAAGAAAGGCATTTGACTGTATTTTCTCAACCTTTAACTTGTCCATCATTCCATGRGCAGGCTGCAGCATAGCAAGAGAAGAGATAAACTGTGTGTTGGGGGGGAGGGTTGGTTCAGGCCATTAGAGCCTCTGCAGTGAGGAAAGAGATGGACAGTACRGCTACTTTCAAGGGGGATGTGAGAAGGTCAGGAAGAGGGGGGTGATGACAGGGCTGTGAGTCCAGGGAAAACAGAGCTGCAAAGTTTGCATAGGGACCCACGGGAGTCAGCTGTGGGCAACTGCCTGTTTTGCTTGTCTTCATAGTGAGCTATGAAAGGGGGTGGGAGAGACAGCTAAGCACGGTGTGGATAGGGGAAGAAGAAGAAGAAGAAGGGGTCTCCTGTGGGCTGGTGTCAGAAGGGCAGACWGACGATCCCTAGGGGTATTTGGGGCATAGCTGTTGCCAGATGTGCCTGCAGAGGAAATCATGAGATCCGTCCATGTATAGCATGCGAAATGGGAAGCTCCTAGGGGAGTCATAGAGAAATTCTCAACTCTTGAAGGGAAAAGACACAACCGGGCCTTCAGCATAGGGATGATGGGCTAACGTCTGCCTGTGGGGAGCTGCGAGGGCTGGGACTCAGCAGCCACRGCAGGCTCTGCACAGCCCGGGGTTTGGCAACCCTGCCGCTGTCGGTCCCCGCCACGGCCAGGCTCAGCCTGTGCCCGGCCGCTGGCAAAGCCCCACCGTGGCGGTTTAAAAATAAGCGCTGCAGCCTGCTGGACAGCCTTCCTKGGAAAAACAAACGCGGCGGCGCTGGCAGCCCTCAGGGGCACGCAGACGCGTGCTTTGGGGGCACCTCCTCAACGGCGGCAACCCCCGAAGTTCTCTTGGAAACAGAACAACGCGTTCCCTTCCTTCCTTCCCTCCAGGCAGACCCCACATCCCATCCGCATCGCCCCCGCCCGGAGCCCCCCGAGCCTGGGCGCAGGTGAGCGCTGCGGGCCCGCCCGCGCCGTGGAGCAGGAGCGCCTCCCGCAGGGCGCCGAGGGATCCGTCGGGATAACACCGCGCCTCGGGGGGGATAAACCCTCACCCTCAAAACACCCCCCTCCCACGACTCCAGGATATTWAAATAGATTAAACTTTTTAACAATGAAATCCTCTCTCCATAGGGAACGGGCTGAATGTCTCTCACGGCTCTTTTGGAAACTTCGTGAACGGGAAGAAAAGGGCAAAAGTATCCATACACTTAGAGAAAAGGTACTGACTGACGCCCACAATGCAGCTCAGTCTAGAGGCAACGAGACCAGCAACCAGAACAACCCGTCTAACTTGCAAGTGGCTGTATCATTAAAAGGCCATAAATCCACGTTAGCAAATACCCTAAGCAGAAATCACAGCAAATCAACCACATTTTTGCTCTGCCAGGAGGGAMCCCCTGGTGAATGGGTGAGAAACACTCGACACGAGGTTCTTTTGTTCGTCATTAATTTCAGAAAGTCTTTGCCTCTCTCTCTGACTGTATTTTTCATTGGCAGCCWAGGAAGGCGAGATTTGGAGATCTCTGATTTACCTCTGTACATAGCTAGTAAGGCACACTTCARAGTAGCTGTAGCTGGCCTCCTTGTGCTGCTGGAAGAAGGTTTGAAGCCCAATTCTACATGGAAGTAAATACTTTCAGTAACGTCTCCAAGGCCAGCATAAATTTTGCCAGAGCAGGAGGAGCTGCAAACACTTCTGAGAAATTAAAGTGATCCTGGCAAATTGAGGAAATTACRAAGAATAAACGGTAGGTAATTCAGTTAAGGCAAAAGCACTTAAGGARGAATAACCATCTGTACAAATTTATATCTCTGAGTTTCCACGGCTTTAATAGCTCTGCAAATAGGGCTCTGGGTGTTAAAGTGGGTCAAAAACAAATTAAGGTTGGTGTTCATGGCAATGGAAGCGTAAAAACAAATGATTAYACTGTTTGTGCAATTGATGCCTAAAGTCATACATGTTAAACCTGTCCTRTCGAGGGACTGGGAGATCTAAAGCCCGGTAAGAAAGCAAATAAACATTGTTTCATCTCMATGGATGTGGAATGAACCTTTTACTTTCTCCAGGTTTGGAAGGGCCTCAGCTGAATTCATYGTCAAGATTTCTGTTTCACAGCGCAGGAAAGAGGGACGCAGTCTATCGAAGGGTAAAAATGTTTTAGAAAATCCTGAGTTTTAGAAAATCTTATTATCTGTAAGAAAAAGGGTTTGCATAGAAAAGGCTAAGCAAAGGCAGGGCAGCAATTCACAGAATTCTTAAGGTTGAAAARGACCTGCAAGATCATCAACTTTGACTGATCACCACCTTGTTAACCAGACCACGGCAGTAAGTGCCACATCCAGTCATTTCTTGAACACCTCCAGGGATGGTGATTCCACCACCTCCCTAGGCARTCTGTTCCAATACCTGACCACCCTTTCAGTAAGGAAATTCTTCCTGATGTCCAACMTGTCTTACCCTGGCACAGTWTGAGCCTGTCCACTTGTCCTGTCACTGGTTGCCTGGGAGAAGAGACTGACCCCCACATGGCTACACCCTCCTTTCGAGGAGTTGTAGAGAGTGATAAGGTCTCCCTTGAGCCTCTCTTCCAGGCTAAACAACCCCAGCTCTCTCAGCTTCTCCTCACAGAACTTCRCTCCAGAAATTTTACCAGCTTTGCTGTCCTTCTCTGGACTTGCTCCATATCTCAATTTCTTTTAGTGAGGGGCCCAGAACTGGATACARCACTTCGGGTGGGACCTGACCAGCGCTGAGGGAAAAATCACTGCCCTGGTCTGGCAGAAATAACAAATTGCAGTGCTATTCCTTGGCATGCACATTGCAGGCAGGGTAAGCAGTAACCACATTAGACTGAAACCAGGCTATGCCTGGGGCGACGCCTTTCTTATCATGAAAGCCGGGCCGCACAGCTCTGGAGTGCTTTCGCTCACAGACTGAGAGTCTCTTGTTCTCTGATTTTGTGAAGGGCTGAGATAAATCCAGCGTCATTGCTTTATAGGAGTCAAAGCCTTTCGCTCACTCCTGCCCAAATCTCTCCTCGCCGGTGATTTTGCACATCTCTARCAGGCAAGGCTGCTTATAGCCGGCGTACCCCCTTTCCGTCCATGTCCCGCCAGCCTCGGTGCTGCTTCCAACACCCGCTCCTCTCCAGCTGCCCCCAGTCCGCAACCCCACTTCGTCCCGAAGCAGGGCTAACACCCCCGCCGCCGGCAGCACCCTTCCCTAGGAACACCGTTCCCCAGCCCCACGGTGTGTGCGGCCGGCAGGACTCTGAACCCTCTGGCGCCAGCCGCCCGCCCCCATCCCGCCCCGCTCTCCCGGCGCCCTCCCCGGTCCCGCCCCGCCGGCCCGCGCCTCGCCGGGAGCTGTAGTCCGGGAGCCGCGGCGTGCCCGAGGTCGGAGCGGGCGGATGGCGCTGCGCGGCTCCCTGTGGGCCGGCCGGGCTCTGCTGCGCGCCCCGGGGCCCCCCGCCCGCGGGATCTCCGCCGGCAGCCGGGTGCGTGCGCGGCCGGGGCGCGGGGCAGGCGGGGGACGGGGCGGGAAGGCTCCCGGGTGACCGTGCCCTCCGCTCGCCTTGCAGCCGCCGGCCTTCGGGTTCCTGTTCGATGTGGACGGGGTGCTGGTGCGGGGCAGCCAGCCCGTGCCCGCCGCCCGCCGCGCTTTCCAGAGGCTGGCGGACGGCGGCGGCCGGCTGCGGGTGCCCGTCGTCTTCCTGACCAACGCCGGGAACTGCCTGCGGTCGGCCAAGGCCCAAGAGCTGTCCCGGGCGCTGGGACTGCAGGTAATGCTGACGCGGCAGCSGGAGCGCTCCCGGCGCTCCAAGAGCGGGACCCCGCGCCGGGAGCCCACCCCACGCGAGTTCCCCGGGAGAAAAGCRCCACGAGTGCCTGGCTTTGCTTCGGCCCGAGGGGCTGGAGGGGAACAGGTGGCAGCGACGCGATCCGACCGCAGGAGAAGGGGGAGAAATCCTACCTGCGGTTCCCAGCCAGCCTCTTCTCCRTCCCGCAGGTGCCTCCGGAGCAGGTGATCCTGTCCCACAGCCCCCTGCAGCTCTTCAGCCAGTTCCACCAGAGGTGCATGCTGGTGGCCGGGCAGGGGCCCGTGGAGGAGAATGCCCACGAGTATCCTTTGCTCTGTGTGCCTCATGGTGCTCTGTGCCTTCCACTGCAACATCTCAGCTAAAGGCTGCTRCTCCTGCCCTGCCCCTACCCCTGGCACTTGCTTGCTCAGCTTGTAGAAGCACAAGGAGACACGAAGGTCATTGGTCTTACYTTATGGGGCAGTGTCCTTATGGACAGGCTCAGGTGCAGGCACTGTTGATCTCCATGTTGGTCACCTCCTGGCTCCCTTATTCAGTGTTTGGCTTCTCATGGTCATTACCTCTCCCGTGATTACCGTTCTGTTGGCAGGCTGTGACTATGAGAAATCCATCACTTTTGAGATAAAGTTGTGCTCCTCCCATTCTTTCATGGCAAGCCCATTAGAGATCCCTCCCAGCTGTTCCATGGATAAGGTTTTCCCAGAAACTGACAGTAATTAAAGGAACTCAAATATGATGGGAGTTTGAGCAACCTGCTGTAGTGGAAGGCATCCCTTATACCATGGCAGAGGGTTAAGAGCTAGATGATCGTTAAGGTCCCTTCCAGCTCAAACCATTCTATGAAATATCATTAGAGTCAGAGCATCCCAGCAGAGAAAAGTGGTATAAATGACTATCCCACATACAAATTGCCTGGCTGAGGTGAAGGAACAGCAGGTCAGACATGTCTGCAGGGCGGTAAGAACTACCTTCAGTGCTTGCACCATCTCAGCCTCTACACACAGGGTGACACCCTGTACGCAGTGTTCAATTTCATTTGTTACAGAAACATGGCCCTTCTCTGTGTTTCCCCAAGGCACCTAGGGTGAGCTGAAGGCAAGGTATTCTGCAACAAAATGCAACCCATCCTTCACTTGCATGTTTTTATCAGCAGAGACCATTTTCCTTGCACTGAAGCACCAAGGCTTCACTGATTCTGTGGCAGCCTCATCAGCCCCCTGTGCTGCACCAATATCAGCAGCTTGGCATAAAGGTCTCCCAAAATACATCCTATTCTRTCCTGGAGTGGCAGCCTCTGCTCTTTACCCAGTTCCGGGATTGCTGTTGAGTCACCTGAGCCAGATTTTTTGTAATATTCTTTAGGACCATCTATCTGTTGAAGCACAGTCTGGCTGAAAGCCATCAGATTATGCATTACCACATTAAATAACTGTTATGTTAATAAGATTTGTATTCCCTAATCCTATAGATGCTTTGACAAGTAACTTAAAGAAAAACAGTCACTAAAAAAACCAAACSCCAAACAAACCAGTCTCCACAACATTCCTTGATGATCTGAACTAGCCTGGGATTCAAGCRTGTGGTCACCATAGAGGCGCTGAGGAAAGCATATCCCCTCTTAGACATGGTGGATCAGAGCCGGAGGCCAAAAGAGCTGGTAATTTGCTGAAGCATCAACAGAAGGGTGTTCTGGTGCAGAGATGGTCACAGTACACAGCTCGGGCCAGGGAAGCTGCAAAGGGACAGGGCAGCTGGCTGCTGGTGATGTCCCTTAGCARGAGCCTGGTGCTGACACTGAGCAACCAGCACCTCAGCTCTTTCCCATGCTGGCTCCTGCAAGAAGGGCAGTGACTCTCCCCTTGCCTTTCTCATGTCACCAGAATAGTGTTCCATTGCTRTTCCTTGCCGTGAGGGGTAAGATGGTTTGGTTGACATCTCCAGCAYTGAGACAGGAGTACAAGATTTGTGAAATCCCATCTGGGAGTGGGGGAGGGGGGAAAAGAAAATCTTCCCTCAGGATTCCAGGTGGCTTTGTCCTGCCTTTTTATGGAACTGCCTTGGCAGGTTCAAAGGAAGCATTTTCAGTTTTGTTTTGGAGATGGCATTAGGTTTTGCATTACTAATCCAGCCTTTTTTTTTTCTGGCAGCCTCCTCCAACCACTGGCGTCCCCACTATAGAAGGTAAGTGGCCTGTGTTTACATATGAGCAGCAAGCAGAGCTAACAGCAAGGCAGGCCAGCTGGGATGGGAGCTAATGGCATGCTGACAGGTCACTGCTATCCGTGGCAGCATATTCAGAGGGTACAGCCAGGAGGCAGCCTCACTGCTGGAAAAAGCTGGATAAAAGCAAAGCCAGATTTTTCTGTGCCATTTTCCAGTGTCTGGGGACCAGTGGTGCACATGGTGCAGCGATGTGCAGACTGGAGCCCTGGCACCAGCCATGTTCTGGTGGTAGCTGTACTACATCCATGCTGGGCATCCCAGCAGAGGAGGGGTTAATGAGTGGGTGGCTTTTGGTGATGGAACCCATATTTGGATGCTGTGAGTTTCCAGACATCTGTTGGAATTTTCCAGGGGTGATTCTGTTTGGTGAGCCAGTGAGGTGGGAGACAAGCCTGCAACTCATTACTGACGTACTCCTGAGCAATGGGAACCCTGGGGCAGAGCTGCAAGATGTACCATACCCTCACCTGCCTATCCTTGCCTGCAACATGGATCTCCTGTGGATGGCTGAAGCCAAGATGCCCAGGTGAAAAGCATATGTGACATTTGGTTTAGCCTATTCCATACTTCTCTCGTGCAGATGATCTTTTGCTACTGCATTTTTTTAGCATCTGAATGTTTTAAGAGTTTGATTGTACTATGTAATTAGCAGCAGAGACATGAAAGCTGCATGAGAAACAAGGACTAAAACTTGGGAGTAGCAAAAGCCAGACTGCCTGTGGAGGTGTGTGTGGGTGGACACCATATCCAAACTAGGCAGTAACCTGGACACGGCAGATGGATCTCCTCACCAAGGAGTGCTTGCTGCTTCAGTGGTGTGACTGGGATACTGATGATCTCCTTTCTGGGGCAGGTTTGGCCATGGCACTTTCCTTCTCTGCTTGGAGAACATTTACAAGAAGGTGACAGGCAGGGAACTGAAGTATGAGGCCTTGATTGGCAAACCCAGCCCAGTCACCTACCGCTATGCCCAATACTTGATACAGCAGCAGGCAGAGAAACAGGGCTGGAAGACTCCCATCCGACGCCTCTATGCAGTTGGGTAAGAGACTTTTTCCTGCTGGTTTCCTTAGGGATTGCATACTGATTGCTCTTTCGTGGGTTGGTTTGTTTATTGGGTTTTTTTTTTTTTTTTTTTTTTTTTTTTTTTTTTTTTTTTTTTCCCCTTTGGATATTGCTAAAGTTAATGCCGAAGTCCCAGTGGTGTCTCTGGAGCCTCACATTCTGGAACAGAGGCTTACTAGCTTTTTGTACCCTACACAGCAAAGCTGTTGACTGTAGGCTGCAGAGTGCACATAGCATGACTGGATTAAAGACAAAATTAAGAGACTCAGATTTAGTGCTGTTAGCTTAGTCAGGCCAAACACTTTGGCCAAATACAATACAGTAATGGCTGAAACTTCTGGCGATGCTTTGGCTGTGCTGTCTCCCTGTTGGAAGGTGTTTGTGAGGCATGTGGCCTGAACAGGACACACGGAGAGTAGACTCAGTGGCCCCCTCTGAGTGCTCCTGTTGATGTTAGCAAATACCTCACACCCCTTCCTCCTTCAGTGCTGTCTTAAACCAAATCTCCCAGAGCCAGAGAGAGATGCATGGGCTTGTTTCTCATTTCTGTTTACACTGTGACCTTATCCAGGGATAACCCTATGTCTGACATCTATGGGGCAAACCTCTACAACAACTACCTCAAGTCARCTCAGCAGAACCAGGTCCAGGCTGGGGTGAAGAGGAGCCCACAGGCAGCCATTCCCCAGACTGAAGTTTCCCTGGAGCTGAGGAATGACTGCAACAATTCCGTGGAGAGCTGCGAGTCGATTCTGGTCTGTACTGGGGTCTACCGCCCCAATGCCAATATTCCCAAGAAAACAGAGCCACACACAATGGAGACAGTGTTCCATGGACAYCGGGACTTCTGCTTTGACCCCAGCCTGGTGGAGGCATCTTACATAGTGCAGGATGTGGATGATGCTGTGCAACTTGCTTTTAAGAAGGAAAACTGGAGCTAGGAGTTAAAACAGGTGTGCCTAAAGATCTACTGTAAGGAATTTATGTACTGGAAAGGGAAGAGGGCAAGAATGGAGAGGGACCTGGGGTGATCTTCCAATCTAGCTAACATGAAAGAAAACTTCCTATTGCAGCATTAAAAGCCCCTTAATTTTATTGATACTCATCTGCCGTGCCRACAGCCACCTACAGACTTTCCACTGTGACCATACATTGCTGCCAGCCGTAATGGAGCCATAATGGAAACAGGGTATAAGGAGTAGGCTTGTCCCAGCAATCCCAGTTTTGTTCAGCTCTCAGAGTTCATTCTTTTCCACACTTTGTGTGCAAAGATCAGGAGAGCCCGCCCTCCTCTTCATGAGGTGTCTGACGGTGAAGCTCTTCCCCACWCAAGGAGCCACCATCAGCCAATGCACCATTTGTACAATGTGCTGTTTGTCCAGTCTGTGACTCGAATACATCAGAAGCTGGGCTGTGGTGGCACTGTGCCAACAGAAGGCTTTAAGTCTTAACATTCTCCTTGTGAAGAATAAGTGCCTATGGACTTTAACAAATTCTGTTTGCCTGGGGATTTGCTTCTGTATCACTGTCAGTCTGAAACAAAGTTCTATTTTGCAGTTCTCTGGCACTATGGAGAGGCAGGGCCCCCCAAAGGAAGCTGCAGTAGCCAGAGCAACTTGCTGCAGGGCTGAGGTGAAAGTWATATTGTTCCCTCCCCCATATTCAGTATTCTGTGAGCACTCCTGCCACACATCCCACTAGGGAGCCAGCAGCCTCAGTAGCAGAGGAAACCACCGCACAGTTTGAATTGGCAGAGTTGTCTTTGCCCAGAACTCAGTGCTGCAGCAAGAGGCACTTTTGGCACCCACTCTGATCACAACTGTTGCAAGGAACATCCACCTGCCCCTCCAGAGGGGCCCTTCTTTGGAACAAGGGTCAAATRAAAAAGCCACAGTCCACCTTTGTTCCTTCCTTGCATGCAAGGATTCAAAGAGATCATCAAGGCAGGATGGTGCCATGGCCCCAGATCCCCAGTCCTGATCTTTTAGAATACAAATGTCTGTGTCTTTCAGTTCCTTTGTCCCTCTCATCCCTCAAGTGGTTTGCAGCTCAGGGGTACCCATATAGTCCAATCTCTGGTCCCTCCTCTTTTACATGCAGGTAGAGTCCCCCTAACATGAGTGATCAGCTGGGACTTGTCTGCCCAGGAACATTTCCCTAACAACACGCACCTTCTATTGCCTCTGTTCTCCTAGCTCATGTTATTCAGAGAAGGGTAAAACTTGTGTCTCCACAGACATTCCAAAGAAGATCAGCWAGRAYTGAATGAGAAACTCATGTGAAAGRTTTASCTTAGCAAGGAGTGTCTTAATTCCAGAGGAGTGTTGTGATTTTGGAAACACAAATCAGTCTGTATATAATGAAAAGCCTTGGAGCCAACACAACTGTTGGTGTTCCTAATTATAGTCAGCTCACACCACACTGAAATATCAGAAATAGGTCTGCTCTGCTGTTTCTTTCCTTCTTCCTGCTTTACCAGGCAGCTCCATACACAGGGTACAAACAAGATGTTCTGCACAGAAGTTTGAGTTCTTAATTCAAATTTCAGCATTTTTGTGCACTGAAATTCTGTTTCAGCAGCTCTCCATCCTCTCAGTGCTGATGTGTCTTCCTAGGAAGGTCACTACAGTGCAGGCTCTATTCTTGTGCCAGGCTCCATGTCTGAAGCAGACCAGGTGCTCTTTCAGTGACCCAGCTACAAAAGYTCCTCTGTCTCCTCCATTTTTCTATCCTTTATTAATAGAAGCAGAAAAATACCTCTTTGCATGGGTTTCCCTTCTGCAAAATCCATAGTGGGAAGCAGTTTCTTCCTCTCTTAGCACTGCTTRGTGGGGGTCTTGTCCCTTGTCTCATCAGGACAAGAATTGCTATGCTGCTTCTAAAAGCAGCTGTAATGGGAAGAACACAGATTTGAATCCTTTTCCTTTCACTGGAGAGGAAATTACCATTTCATCTAGTTGCAGAAGACAAGGGCTTGTCTCCAGTTTCCAGAAGAGTGGGCACAGGGAGGGACTTTGCATATAACATAGGGGAGGTCCTTTAGCTGCAGTACCTCTCCACAATCACAGTTGTGCTGGTGCCCCCAGCATGCAAGGCCTGAAACTGGCATTCAAGCTCCATTTATTCTGCTGGAGTGGTAGCTGCAGTGTCCCTCAGCCTTGCTTTTCAGAGATGCCATCCAGTGCAGAAAGAGGAATGTTCCCTTTGCTTGCAGAATTTGCTGACTTGGGTGGTAACTTCCATGGGATTCCTTGGAATGGTCCTCTAGGCCATGATTMCACAGACCTCAGGGAGCTGGTTGCTGGCAGGAAATGTGAGCCACACCTTCAGTCTGGTGGGTGCTGATTGCAGAAATGCTGAGGTCTGTCCATCTGCAGCAAACCTTTGGCAGAGCTCTGTCTTGTTGCTTGTCAAAAGTGTGGTGCCACTTAGAGAAAAGGTGCTGCCAAACCACCCTCAGGGCTGTAGCATCTCCTTCAAGGAAGGAAAAGGTTTGCATTTGCACAGAGGGAGCCAGGCATCTCCATCTTTGGAATAGCAGTGGAGGTGAGCTGACTGATGTGAATCTGCTTCAGATGCCAAATCTGCTTTTAGAGCTGGATTTGGGGTTTTTTTTTTTTTCACCAGTGTTCTGGGAGTCTTAAAAATGCGTAGGAGGAACTTCAGTGATAAGGAATTAAAAAAAATGCTTTGCTTGTGAGTTGAAATTGAACAGAAGGGAGGAGATGGAATCTAGAAATATCTTGTACCCTTTCCCTAATTCATACCAAGTAAGGCTTCATAAAAATCTCTGCTTGTTGCACTCTGCACTAATTAGCCAGATGGGCTGCCCTTGGTCTGAGCAATGCAAAGACCTTTCCCCTTCTCCCCTTCTCAGCTCCTTGAAACAGTGTACTTTGTCCAAGTCCCTGCCAGGGAATTGCATGGCCCCAGTGGATGGAGTAGGAAATCTGGCTTCTCCAGCTGCTGCTGTACACTGACTTGATTCTAGAAGGTTTCTATTAATGAAAGTGCTTGCCAGGTCTCCTCTGTTCCATGAGTTGTGCTAGAGTGCTATACAGGCTTCTAGCTTATCTGCAATTAATTTATGGGCATCTGTTATTGCTAGAATTCAGTGAAGTCCTTTTTCTTTGGAACTGCAGCTTGGAATTAGCTTCAAGTGTGCCTGGAACAAAACTTCCTTTGTCTCATGTATTGCTCAGAAGTGGTGTCTCTGAAATCATATTTTGCTCCTTTGGAGCAGTCATACTTCTGTGCAGATTATGGGACCAAGCAGGAGAGGGGACTTCACTCCTGATCCAATACCTTAATATTTACATGGTGCACTGCCCTATGCAATAAACAGGGTGAAGACCTGATCCTAGCAACTCCATCTTCCAAAGATGAACAGGTTTAAGTCAAGCCAGAAGGGAGCATGCAACTGAGAACAGCAGGAAGGAACCAAGGGATAGACCTTGTTTTGGATCTGAAGCAAAGAGCTTTTATGTCATGCAATAAGATGATGGCCAGAGAAATCAATTCCTTTATTCCACAGGACACATGCAACTACTAACCTGGCATTCAGGGAATCAGATAACACTACTGTCTCCTTCCTTCCAATCCTAATCCTGCCATGTCTTTCTCCCTCCAATAAATGGTAATGTCTCAGATTGTGTCATGTGCATATCATTCAGAGAAATCGCAAACTGTGATTATTTTAGATTTCACATTAATTTCAATGCAGTTTTAGAGTTGTTACTTTGATCAAGCACATATGTAAAATAATAAAATATGTTTCCTTTGAAATGAATTTTAACTTCCTGTGTATACATTTAATGCATTATTATCATGCTCTCTTTCACATCTTTGCCCTAGAAGATTATTAGGGCAAATTCTGTTAGGTTTTTATTTTTCCTGTTCTTCAAACTATTACCAGACTTTCTTGAGGGAACTACCCTGAAAGTTACCCCTCCAGCAATTACTGGCAAACTTTCAGACTAGAGCCAAAAGCTTCCCCTGATTTCAATGGAAAATTAAAGGTCCTCCTAGGTGAAACTATCATCTTTAATGATCTGGAAACAGCCAATTCACTTGCATTGTTCTTATATTTCATCAGAAGCTTTCCCATCTACAAAGTTCACAGCTCACAGGAGGCACATTAGACAGCAAAACAAGTGTGATGCAGAATCCTCAGAACTTGGTGTTGAGAGCAACAATGAGTAAAGCATTGTTTGAGTTTTGGAGGGACTGGACAAGGATTCCCATTCTCAGCAGAGAGAGGAAATGAATTATATTCTGCATCCTGGAGAAGTGACCTATGGCCCTGACCTCAAATAACCATAAAAAGTGTTAGCTTCCTCCTTCCATCCAGTCCTGTGGTAGTTGGAGCACTGACCTAAGATAAGGCTAATCAAAGTTTAGTTAAGGAGAGAGATCACAATCTGAAACTCTCAGGTGCATAGTTTTAATCTCAACACTATTGTCAGAGCAAAAGGGCAGCCTAGGGTTAAGGTGTCCCTTGTAGGAGCGCCTTGGCTGGAAGTCAGAGTCCCATAGGAATCCTTGCCCAGCCTAAGGTGCAGAGTTAAACACTGGCATCGTGAAACACTGAAGAAGGACTAACTTGAATGAAAGGATTGAGAGCCCTGTTTAAGTTGGAATTTGCTCCCAGGTGAATGCTGTGAGAAATGCTTGCCAGGGTAGCCCCTGGCAAGTSCTTGGTCCCTGCTTGCCCTGATAACTGCGTTACATTTGGGGGCCTGCCCAAACCCTTCCATTACTGGACCTGCCTAACCCRAATCATAAAAGCACAAGTATTAATGTTTTTTTTTTCACTGCCACAATCAATTTGATGAAAACTTTGCATTTACAGACCTTCACAGATCCAGCCTGCAACAGTTTAAAACCCCACGCCAGCAAGGCAGCTACATGTTCGCCAGGAACCAAACTTCCACCAAGAAAAATTCACTATAATAAACCTACTTTTCCCTTTCAGTTAGATCAACTACTAAGAACTTCCATTTTCTCCTCAAAGTTAGATCAATTCATGCTCCATGCTAAAATTGAGCTAAGTACAAAATACCAAGACCAAACCCTAAATCCACTCTCCAAACCCCTCCCTGCTACAAGCATGAAAAGAAATGCCTTGGCATTTTTGAAAGCTCTTTGAACTGAAATGKAATTACAAGCAATAGACTTTTACACTTTTATATCCTTTTGAAGAGCATCTGCATTCCCTGAGCCATAACATGGGATCAGGAGTTTGGTTACAAAGACTGCRTTTGGAAGCCAAAGCATCATGGAATTTTGGTGCTGGCCAGGTGAAACTTTTTTACACTTATCTTCAGCTGTGACCATTTGAATGGCTTAGGTAAGTACAGTACAAAGCCTGTGTCAGAGAATTCAGAAGAAGCCTCCTTTCCCACACAAAAGGCATTTTAGGTATGGTTGGAGCAGATTATGCTCAAACTCACCGAGATCAGCTTTGCCTCCTTCCCTCCCACTGCTGCCAGTTTCTGACAGCTTACTGCAGGGTATAATTAGGTATCTAGTTTCTGGTCTTTCTTTCTGGCATATATCTGCCTCTTTTTAATTTTTTTCCTTCCCCCAAGAAACTGAGTCATTATTTTGTTTCCTCCCAAGTTCAGCCCTCAAGAAAGTTTTGCCTTCCCCCAGGAGGGGTATTTTTGAGGGCACACTACTTGTTTCCACTTGTAGTGTAAACTAAAAATGGTAGCATTTTAGATACTCAGTATATTGCACAAAACTCTGTTGTCTGCTGTTTGCCTTTAAATATATGTATACACTCACATCTCTATGCATACACATCAATACATAAAAAAGCCAAACACATCTCTTGGGAGCTGCTGAAGAGGAGCAGCTATTTTTAGTTCAGCTTTTTAATGTTTTAACAGTAATGGTTAAGCACTAACACRTCCAAGACTGCACAGAGCATTAAATAACTAGATCACACGGGAAGCATCAGCCTTGTCATATCTCATCCTACAGTATGCTACAAAAAGCTCTTCAATACTTTCTTGAGTAGAAGACATTTCTCCCCTCAGTCCCATTYTAAGGCAGAGGCACAATTTCTGCTTCCTTTCCCACAAATAAGCTCCTYTCTTATTCTCACCTGTTTATTTGGGTTGTGTTTACACTGCTGGAGCCCATGCTCAGCCCAAGGAAGCCCCTGAGCTTCCACCCTCTTCCTGGTGCTTCCCCATCCCTGGTCACAGCTCCCCTTGCCCTGCAGCCACAGCTCCCTCTTCCCACTTGCCTACCTTGGATGTAGGATCCTTCAGAGCCCTAGCAGGTATCCTGTGGTGTCTGGAGAACCATTTTCAGGAGCCATGAGCCCTGCTCCCACAGCCTGGGCCCAGCAGGCCGTTCCCTAGGCCCGGCCCCTCAGCTCCAGCTGCCCTCAGACTCCATCAGAGCCCATTCTCCAGGCCTGCACACCAGCTGGGGAGGACAGCCCACCCTCCCACAGCCCAGGGAGCCCCACTTGCATTGCCTTTTACTAATTCCATTTACCTCGGTAGATGTGAGAACAGACAGGCACTCAAAGCTTTGGGAAATGAGGCTTCTTTATGAAACGAGGGCCTGGACTGATGTGGATGCCTGTGCCAGGCTGCCAGGGCAGCTCAGTGAGCACATCCAGCCTGTGGCATGCAGGGAATTGCATTGCTCAGGAAATCCAGAGCATGGCAGCCAAAGCTGTCACTGTCACTGTCACTGTCACTGTCACTGTCACTGTCACTGTCACTGTCACTGTCACTGTCACTGTCACTGTCTGCTGCCCAGGTAGGGTAGGACCAGGCCTCTCTGCCTGAGGGCTGTTGCCTTGAGCGGCCCAGACGGATGCTTGGTTTTCACTCCACATCCTCTTGTAGAAGTGGAAAACTTCCATTGCAGCAGAATGTGGCAAGACCAAGACCAATTTAGTTAATGCTGAGGGCTGACCACACATAAATCATACCAGTGACATAAATATTGGCTTACCCTGAGAGGAGACAGCTGAAGGTGCCCACCGACCTCAGATAAAGCCCAGGATCCAGAATATAAGAATGGTTTTACCCTCTATCATGGACCACACGCACTTACACTGCCATCTAACCCAGCCTTTCTGTGGAAGCCACATTAGGAGGCATAGCTGGTGTCATTCACACAACTCTAAGCTGTCCTGAACTGGGCAACTCCTGCCAAGTGGCACCAGGCTCTGCTGGAACATGAAAAAGCAGCACAGAGAGCAATCCTCCTCCTTGGCCATGGCCTCCAGCCTCCTGGTCCCTAACAAACCAAAAGCATCCACAGAGATTTAAGTGAAGGGTTTATGGGGTTGTACAAAAATTGTAGTCTAAGCAATTGTTTGGCCAGGGATTTTACTTTAGAAGTAAAGTCGGCCAAAGAGGGAAAGCCTTGCCAGCAGAACACACAGCAGCAGAGCCCAGGCTCTCATCCCTGACACAATCCACACAACTCCAGAGGCTGGAGAGCAAAGCCAACATGAAGGGAATGTATCTCACAAGGAAGGAAGCAAGGTGATTCACTGCTTGCTGTCTTCTTGTATCTTCAATTACCTCAGAACAATCTGCTCATCTTAGAGCTCACGCTGCTGCATTACTTCCGTCACACAAAACCTTGCCACTTTCCTGCAATGGATGGCTGCGGGCCCGCAGAGTGCAGAGGGAATAGTGTCCCCTGTGTCACTGCAGTGACCTGGCAGCACCTTGGAGGCACTGATATGGGATGTGGCTCAGGGGGAGCAGGCCCTGGGGAAGGGCAATGATGTGGCTCTGTGTGGCAGAAGKGGTGCCTGGTGTGATACCTGGGCTATGTACCTTGACAGAGGCCCATGAAATGCCCAGGCTAAGTACAGGCAGCATTGTACAGGGCTGTTGGGAGCCTGGTCTGAGAGATCCTCAGCCTCAGGCTGGAAAATAAATGGCAACACCCTTCTTTGGACTCACCTGATCTTGAATTTCCACATGCCAGTGCTGCTTGTCACAGTTACTGAGCTCGTGGTACTCCCTGCTGCATCCTGGGCCCTCCATGAGCTTCTGGATAGGTGTGATGCCTATTTCTCCCTGGGGTGAAGCCTCGTCTTGTCCATCCTGGCACCAGGCTTGGATACATCAGCCCATCCACCACCCTGCTATTCTTTTGGATGCCCATGTTTCTTATGTTATGCTAAAATTGGTCACCTTCTTAAAATGAACTGGTTTTATTTGCTAATGGAAATGTGGAGTTAGTGAGAAAGCCCTCAGCAAGACAACGCATGGCGTGTTCAGTCTCATCTGGTGCTGGGGACAATGACAAAGGTGRCTTAGAGGAGGGCAATGGCACAGATAGTGCTGATACAAGGTTGAATCTTGGCAAGTGTATCCCATCATTGCAAACATGAGTGTAGCAGAAAATAGATGTCCTCCCTTGGAGCTGCAATCCAGGAGCAAGCAGGATATGGCATCAGGGGTGCAGCAGCATGGATTTAGAAGCRGGGTAGCAACCAGTGTGGGAGACCATGGGAACACCTGCATGCTGCTCCCMCAGTTTAGAGGTGGTACCATCTCAGTCCTGTGCTGCCCAAGTAACCATATTAAAGCTTGCATAGCTCCCAGTTACCTTCTCTTTTTCCCTCTGTTTTTACCATGCTTTTAGAAAATTAATTTGTCTGTGCCCCCTTGCTCCAATCTCCATTGAGAGCAATGCTTTACTGTGATTCTTTTCCTTCCCCTGCTTTTCCTCCTGATTACTGCTGTGTGTAAAGAGAAATCWTTGTGTCGATCCATCCCAAGTTCTCCCTTTCCCTTACTCAATTATCTCTTTGCTTCAAGTTTAAGCATGRATTCTCCTTGTAGCCCAGACTGATTTCTCCTTGTTGCCAAGAGCAGCCAGGGACGCTGACTGGAGAAGAGCTCCTCAGGGAACCTGCACCGACAYGTATTAGATGGTTGTCACTGCTGTCCTGGATGCTCTTTCCCAGTACTAAGCATCATTTGCTCAGTCCCATGTGTTGATTTAACAACACGTTCAAAAGATGAAGCTACTTTGGATCTTTATTTTGTAAAGTATGGTTAATATAGACATTTGTGGAAACAGTTCATTTGATGTGCTTCACATCATTGTCAGGCAGCACCAGGCTCMTCGCTGGTATGCACAGGTACAGATGAGGGACTGGTGGTGCTGAGCACCAAGCCACYTTGGAACGCAATGTGCCAAGCCATTAGTGCTGGTGATGAACGAATGCAGCCAGCCATTAGGCTCAATTCAAGGCCATAGACAGTGGGTCAATAAAGGTCCCGACTGGGGTGTTTTCAGWAGAATTAGGAACTTTAGGGCTATTCATATCAATTTAAAGGCTCTGTCCGATCATGGCAAGCTGGGCAGGGCCCTAAGCCTGTGGTTTGGCCCGGCTTGGAAAATTGGTGGGGTGAAAGACATTTGCTTTGATGAACAAATACTTACTCCAGACCAAATGCAGGGGCAGATGAATGTCCAACAGCACAGATGAGGAACCACGAGTGAGCACTTCACTGCAGGCTCTGAGCCAGGCCCACTGGTCTTTGTYTTGGTCTAGAGTGATTAGAGGAGACTGAAGCACTGCCGATGTTAGGGAGTGGGTGCCAGGGTGCTGTGGCTTGTCCGTGGGCGGCTCACTCCATTCGTGGGGGTCCTGCGGGGCAAAATGCTCCCCGAAATGTGGAAGGGGTGCATCCCTGGGGACAGGGCGGGGGCGCCTTCCTCCCCCTCCCCTTCTCGCCCCCCTCCTCCCCTCCCCCGGCCGCGCAGCCGCTCCCCCAGCCCCAGCCTC
>NW_026623254.1:2068574-2087720 GCF_030028575.1 Malurus melanocephalus
CACCGACCTGTACTGGTGCAGCTGGATAGCCACCGACCTGGTGCTGGCAGCCGGCTGGGGCATCTTCTTCTGCCGCAACAGCCGGGCGCGCCGCCGGGAGAGGCCCCCGCCGCCCCCTGGACCGCCGCCGCCGCACCCGCTGCTGCTGCACGGCCCCCCCGGCGGCCGCGGGGCAGGGGGCCGCGGGGCCGGGGTCCCCCCCCGCGGCGGCGACTTCGCCTACGCGCACCTCGCCTGGCTCATCTACTCCATCGCCTTCACGCCCAAGGCAGCGCTGATCCTGGGTACCTCCATCCTGGAGCTGATCGAGCTGCGCCTGCCGCTGGGCACCACCGGCTTTCGCATCACCCTGGCGCTCTCCGCGCCGCTGCTGTACTGCCTGCTGCGGGCCATCGGCACCGAGGGCTCCGGGCAGCTGCTCCTGCCGCCGCAGCCGCCGCCGCAGCACCGCGCCGCCGCCGCCTTCCTCGCCACCTGCCTCGACCTGCTCGACAGCTTCTCCCTGCTGGAGCTGGTGCTGCAGCCCGGGCGGCCGGCGCCGCTGCCCGCCCCGCTGCGCTACCTGCTCATCGCCGTCTACTTCCTCTGCCTGGCATCGCCGGTGCTRTGGCTCTACGAGCTCAGCGCCGCCCGCCCGCCCGGCGCCGCCCGCCTCGCCCTGCACCTCCTGCTGCCCGCCGGGCTGCTGGACGCCCCGCTCCTGGCACTGCGCTGCCTCCTGCTCCTGCGCTACCAGCAGCCGTTGTCCCTCTTCATGCTCAAGAACCTCTTCTTCCTGACCTGCCGCGGCCTGGAGGCGCTGGAGACCTGCTGCCTCCTCCGCCCCGCCGCCGCCCCGCCGCCCGCCAAGTACGGCCCGGCCGCCGCCGCCCCCGCCGCCGCYCCGCTGGCCCACGGGCTCTCCGACGTGGACGTGGGTCCCCACGGGTACGTGAACGCCTTGGCAGTCACCGCCCAGGGCTGAGCCCCACCGGCCGCCCCCGGAGGTGTCCCCGCCGCCTCCGGGCCCACTCCCGGCAGAGTCTCTCTCTCTCTGCGTTCTGCTCAGGTTCCCTCTGCCGTGGCCGAGCAGGGGATGGGGACGTGGGCTTCCCTGTCAGACTCCCGCTCCCCTCTTCCYTTCCCCATGGACAAATCCAGCAGCGGAAGCTCCGCACAAACCCGACTACCTGCAGGAGTCTATGGATCACACTTGTCCCCAGAAAATGCACCTGCCCTTCATGACAAGACTTCTCCTAGTGCTTCTGCCCCTCCACTGTCTGGAGGGTCCCACTCTTATCCTCCCTCCCCGGACATTGTGTTGCTTTGTAACCATAAARGTTTAGTTTTTCCTTCTAGTCCTAAACAGGGACCAGCGCATTTTGTCCCCTCCTTTAAGAACTCCTGCTGACCACAATAATGAGATGCAAGAGGGGCCTGACCAGCAGACGTGTCCTCCAGGTACGAGAAGGACAGAAGGAAGCACGCTTTGGTTTCCCCGGTCTTGCAAAGCTGCTGCCTCTGTTTCCCAGGCCTTTGCATCCCAGCTAAGGAACCTCTGGAAGCACGCTGACCACCTGGTCACTTCAAGCCCATAAGCCACCGTCTCCTAGCCACAATGTCTACCTCTGTGCTTCAACCTTTTGCATCTTACATTGACTTCACATGCTAAAGAAACCAATCCAGCATGGACATAAACGAGGGCTTAGGCCCCATTTCATAACCACCAAGACATTTATTTCTGGTGAGAACAGGGTTTACAGCAGCCTACTGCTGGCATCCCCAGGTGCTGGGGCTCTCATTTCTCTGTGAATATGCATGTTTACGGGATCAGCATTGGTTTTCTTTTACACAGAGTGTAGGGTCTTCCTTTACATAGCCAGAAAGGCTGGAAAATTTCCTCCAGCTCCCCTCCATGCCTGCTTGAAAACAAGATGGGGCTAAGCCTGCAAAGTGCCCCTTCTCAAAGAGAAGAACAGAAGACGCTGGCACTGCTCGGGGTGCRCTCCATGCTTAGTGAACCTCACTTTTCAGCACAAAAAGCAAAACGCTCCAGGAGCACTCAAGGCAGAGGGGCTCCCGAGCTTCGGTGAAAGCCCATGTATCAGCATCTTGTCCTGTGTGCATGTGGTTTAGGGTAGGTGGGGAAAAATTGTTAGTAACCTCTCATAGGAAAACAGTTTTCTTTGGTTTTAAGCTCCATGAATGTTTGGTGGGGTTAAGGCCTGCTCTTCTGCCTGGCTGCAGCTGCTCCAGCCCCATGGAAGCAGGAGCACAGACGCCACGTTCGGAGGAAGGACTTTGCCCCTCCCAGGCTTATATTTTGTTMTCTGGGCAAGGCTGCAATAATTGTGAAAAATGACAGTTTCCTGTCACTTTTTTTTCAAGCTGTCCTGATGGAAAAGGGAAATAAAGCACAACCAACTGCTACCCAGAGCYCACAGCAGGACTGCAGGCGCAGCCCAGACTTCTTCCGCACACACATTCATTCTTTCCTTCAGGGCTTGGGCTTCAGAGCCTCAGTCCCACCTTCCTTTTCACAGAGTGGGATCAACTGCCTGCTCCGGTGGACTGCTACAACAAAATGTTTACAGTCTGGTAATTTCCAGCTCCCAGAGGCAGAAGTGGGGCTGCCATGGGGCTCTTCTCCCCCAGCTCTTGGTGGCTGATGGGTTTTGAGGGGCTAGAAAAGCCCCTAGAAAAGATGGGTCAATAGTGCTGTTCTGTTCAGAAGTGCAGCTAGGATAAGTGACTTGCTGCTCTCTTCATGCCAAATGGAGAGTTGGCAAAAGCTAGGCTTAACTTTCCCACCAGTGCTTTATTTTTAACCTGAGCCCYTACATGGGCAATTGTGTGAATTTTGGCCAGTGGCCTTTCTCTTCGGTAACTTCTTGTCTGGACAATCTTGGTGCTGTGAGTGACTGTGATTGTAAAACTTGGTACTGTGAACTTTTCCTATGTGATGTGAAATGTGTCGAGGGGATGCTAAGTTCCTGGCCAAAGGAGGTGTAATTACAGCTATATTATGCTTGTACAGATATTTGTTTCCTTRCACCTTCCTTTTTCAGCATTAAATAGATAGTAGAAGTTCAAAAATAATTATTCAAGAGAGAATAAGGTGATATCTGAACCTAGGACTACTCCATTCTTCAGTCAAACAGCTGAAGAAAACAAAATCCCCAACCAACTTTGCCAAAAACAAGCTGAAGGACAAAAAAAAGCTTCTCATTACCAACTATGTTTTGCTGCTCCTATGGCCAAATTCCAAATAGCACCAAAGTGCTAATCCCTAATACACTGAAGCCTGAGCATAGTTGAGACATCAGAAGAATCACAGCAGAATCATTAACAAGTCTTACTTCAGTACCCCTTCATAGCACATAACAAAGTTGCTGTTTCAACAGTGAGTGCCTTTTTTCCAGTTAGGATGTTATTGAGAAAAATGGCATATTTGAGATTTATCTGGCCATAGCATATTTAACCCATTAGTGGTGAACTCACAGTTCAAATTTGTAAATGAAAAAATTGTCTGGGACACATGACCCTGCAAAATGACACTTCTGTTGCATAGAATTCCTTTGTAGAAAAAGTTCTTTTTTGTGGYGCCATGGTTTCTAGGTTGTTAGGAAATGTGCTGTTTGGAGAGTGTAAAGCTCTTGTAGATGGCCATATAGAAGCCCCCTTCCAACTGAAAGGGCAGTTCTGCTGCTCCTGCAATCTTCAATGTTGTGTTTATAAAGCCTTCTCCTCCTTYTGAATTCCCTTCTTGTTGGTAATTGAGCTCTTACTTCCATTTGAACCTTTCTGCTGCACAATGGATCCATTTGCAGAAGAGAGAGATGGTRGTACCATGAAAATGCAAGCAATACCTCTCCCAACGCACCTTGCACAACTCCAGTATATTCTGCCAACATTAAATTACTGGTCCAGGTCAGTAACATTTTGCTGAATGAAATTGTGCCATACTAAGACAAAGGTCCCTTGGGATTCTGTTACGAGCCTTGTAACACAACTCAGTTACTTAGCATTTTATTGCTCTTTGTTTGYTATCCTGACAAAACAGATGACTACTCCCAGGAGGGGAAACTGAAGTGAGAGATAGGGCCTGTGGCTGATGGACACTTGGCATCCCCCTGGCATTAATCAGAACTTGYATTTTTTAAAAAGCAAGATTGTTAAAATAAAATTAGAAACTTGTGTCTGATTTTGCTCCTTTATTTTCCTCCTTTGAGTCTTGCTGGGCTATTCAATTTTGTATTGAATAGGGACCAACAGATGCATTAAATGAGATGCAATCTCATGCTGGATTGCTAAAATAGTGTCTGGATTTTCTCCTCAAACATTTTGTAAGTGAAAGCAAATTCCAAGAGCTGTAATACCAAGGGAGTTATTTGAGAAGGGAATGACTAAGGCAAGGAAATTCAGATGACACTTCTGAGCTTCCTATTTAAGTGATTTATAGGAATTTATACCACTTGAAAAAGACTCATGGGAAAAAAAAATCACATGCTAATTGCTGTAAGATAAAAGAAACTTTTAGAAGTGGGATCATCAAGATGGCAATTATTCACATAAACTGGGAAATGGGTTCTCACTGGAGAAGCACTGARATCACAGCTGCCTCTTGCTTAGCTCCTGTTGGGTTAGATTGGATTCCTGTTGGAGCAGGAAGGCTCCCAGTCTTAAGTCTGGATCTCCGCAGGGACTGGCCCTTTATTGTCAGGCTGTTTTWAGAATCCTGCCTCGTGGAGCAGTCCTGCATGGAAATTACAATTCCTTTRACACCTGGAAGGGATATGCACTTCYCATGGGTGCAGTCCCTCAACTCTATCCAGCTCATCTCCATACTTTGCCTTGCAGGACTGTTCTGACATTTGTGAGCCACTTCAGTTCTGACTCAGTTTTGCCTTAGATTTCTACAACAAATATTAAGAACTTACTGAAAGGAGTTAGTCAGAATTGAGGACACAGAAGTGTTGAAGAAGATACATCCAAAATGTATTCTTGGTTTTTAATTTAAGGAGAAACCCCACAGTTAGACAGAAATAAAATTATAAAATATACTCAATACAAAATAAATTGCAAGTCCAAAGAACAGATTCTTTTCGGAGACATCAGATTTAAAAAAAGCTGAGATAAAATTGTAAGATTTTTTGACAAGTAAATTTAGACGGACAGGAAGATGACAAGCTTGTCTGAAGACAAGGGAGGAAGGCCTGGATATATTTACACCTCACAGGTTGTTATCCAGTGAGCTGCAGAAACAGTGATAATAAACAGGGTAAATGCCAACCTCAACTAGTCTGGTACCCAGTCAGTGCTACAAAGGCCAACATGCCATCACTTGCAGGGAACAGCTTTTTCTAGTGCATCCAGACTATTTTTAAAAACTACAGGAATTGATAGTTACCATGACTGCTCCTGGAAGATGAACCCCTTAGTCCATTCAGTATTTTACTGTGGTTAACCTGAGCTACCTATGCTTGAGCTTAAATCCACACAAGTACGTCTCAGTCTGACTATTTCTGYTCAGACTCCCCTAAGTCAGATATAATCTCTACTCTAAAACAACATCTGCTGAAGCTACATTTTTTTCTCCTCCAAAATTGTCTTCCATTTCCTTGTGTGTCACTATCTGTATTTTTAGTTCACATCTTCCTGGAGCYAAGATGTCCAAAAGCAAACAGCACTGCAGCAGTGTGTCACAGAATACACCAAGTTTCCCCAATTCTGTATTCAGCCCCACATTTCTTAAAACTGTGTAACAAACCCAAATTCAACTTTTTGGTGTCCTCTTCCCCCACCCTGCTGCTGCTGGTTCTCAGGCACATACCTCTCAGTAGGGAGGCAGGGAGAGTTATGGAGACAATTAAAAAATTAATCTCACTTATTCTCAGTTACTCCACTTGATTTCTGAATGACCACAGAAAGGCAGCTGCAAATGAATGGATGAGTGGTGAAAAAAAAATCTCCAGGCACATGTATGAAACAGGTAGAGACAGCCCTAATCTAATTTAAGGAACACATCTTKAACAAGGTATTTACAACAAAATGTTTAAAATGTGCATGAAAACAGCAATGSCAATCTTACCATGTTATCTAAACCTGTTTTCTAAACCCTGCCTACAACTTTTAACCAGTGCAATAGAATCAGTACAGCTGGAGGGCATTTTGAAGGCACGAGTGGATGAGCCATTATAATTTTTCTGCCATCATCACTGAGGATTCAATGTAATGCCCTTCTCCAGGGAACAGAACCACTGCCTGTTCTTTCACAGGGGTGGCTGATATTAGTGGCTTCTCTCCACAGAGACTGGAGGCAACTTTCCAAGTCTACTGGGCAGTGCTGCATCCCAGCAGCACACAGGAAGAACCCATCACTAAGTCTTTTACAATACAAGGACAAAAATGGTGTTGGAAATGCAAYCTCAGTACTCTGCATGGGACCACGTTCCATCCCTGTGTTTCAAACAGAGCAGGTCCCAGGCAGAACTTAACAGTCCTCCAAAGACTGGTCAATGTCCATCACCTCAGCTGGATAGCTCCAGTTAGAGCTCCTCTGAATGTCCTGGAAAAACAGCTGCTTCTGGAGGCTCTTTAGACTGTTGAGGACCTCTGGAGAGAGYTCATGGAAGCCCACCTGTTTTTCCTGATCATCCTCCTCCTCTTCCTCCTCCTCCTCTAGAAGRTCCTCAGGAGGCAGAGGAGAACATCTGGAGATGTAGCCCTGGTCTGACTGCACRGACTGTCTTTGGTCTTTGCATTGGTCATCATAGACCAGCTGGTGCTGCTTGTCAGCCTCCCCTTGGCAGAGACGAAGTTCTGAAGGAATGACACTCTGTTGATAAAGAGGGTACATGAGTCCATTCAGATGGTCACTCAGGTCATCTGAGAGGTTTGCAGGACTCTGGTCAGCTACTGCTGAAACCTCAGAGTCATTGTGAAAAATGATGTTATTCCTCATTGGAAAGCTTTTCTCCAGAAGAGGARCTCCTTCCATGCAGTCCTCATTACTCAGCACATGATGACTGAGTATATTTCTATCTTCAGTGGAAGAGACTGGTTCCACCACCTGAACTCCTGGAGCCCCATCCATAGGAAGGACTACAGTCTGAGAAGCTGGATTCCCACACGSATTAAGTTGAGGCTGCAGTTTGCAGCCTGTACTTTCCCCTTCATGCATGTGGAGGTCGATGGCGTAACAGCAGCTGGGGTCAGGCTCACGTAGGTGCAGCTGGTGTTTCACAATTCCCCCCGGCTCACCCAGCAGTGAATCTGCCTGGCTCTCTCTGTTTAGGGAATGCAACTCTTCATCACTGTCCAAGCAGATGGTTTCGCTCTCAAACCAGTCTGGGTGCTCAGTCTGCCAGTTCTTGAACTTCTCTATGGCCTCTTTCAACTTCCTCCCACTGAGGGTATCGATGTAATTTTCGGCTGTGATTTCCTGGATTCGATGGATCCGCCCAGGTTCAAACTTCTCCAAATCCTGAATCCGAAAATAAATATCTTCAAATTTGTCCATCAGCTGGTACCGGGATGTGACATTGAACAGATCAGGTATATCTCTCTCGCTACTTATTCCCTCGAAGTAGCAGACTATGTACATTCCAAAACAGGCTGGCTTCTTGAAATCTGGCAGGATCAGATTCAAAGCTGGGGTGAACAGGTCTCCCAYTGGCTTTTGCTGATCTTGCTTGAGACACACCGGCTCACTGCCAAGCATGGCCTGCCATTTGGCCTGGGTGCCCCGAGAACACAAGATGATGATCTTTGAAGACAAGTCCTCCATTTCCTTCTTCTGCCGTGTGAGCCAGGGTAGTGGCCCCARCTCCGAGATCTGGTGGTCCTCTAGCAGATCCAAGGCCACAGCAGTGCCACAGACCGTCATCAGAAACTCAGCAAACCTCAGCACCACATCCACGTAGAGCAGGTGATCAGCAGAGTACACAATCCAAACCTTCTGGGGCTTCAGGGGTGGCAGGGAGAGCTCGGTATATGGTGCTGATGGAAGACAGAAAAACATTAATTCCAGCCACATTTCTAAAATTGTAATGGTGTGAGTCAGCACTAATCAGCATAGGAAGGAGGGTATTAACAAAATTTTTAAGTATTAATGCTATTTTTGCAATGTATGTGGACAGTATCTCATTGGGTAAATTTAATATTAAAGTACAGACACAGGGAAGCTGTGATTTATAATGCCCAGATGATTCATCGACTTTCACCTCATAAAAATAATACAGCAGCTCCAAGAGGTTTGCAAATATTGCTGTATTCTCTGGTGGAGAACTGAGTGCACCCACCCCAAACCAAGCTCCTATTGCTATGGCCTAGATGATTAGCTGGGTCAAAAGTCTCACCACATTCCAGAGCAATTGCCTCCCATCTGACAAATACAGTATTGCAAACTCCATATACAAAGCTTCTTCTAGCTAAAGATAAAGAACCTAAGGGTACCTTTTGGCTTCAAAAAGCATCTATAGAATAGTTAGAGACTCCAAAAGTCCCTTCTGGGCAACTGTGTGAGACCTGCAGAATGCATGACAGGTGCTTGATAAAACACAAGTGACATCTTACCAGCTTGCAAACTGTTGTGGTTACATTTCCCTCGTCGGTGTCCTGGAAGAGAGAAAGTCACTGTCAGTTCTGAAAACATGAAATAGGAAGAAATGCTTAAAATCACACCATCTTCCATAGGTTAGGTTAAAAAAAAATCTTTATCTGTACAGGGAGATAAAGCCATAGGGAGGGAGAAGACTAAGAAGAAAACATGCTGAATGAACAAAGACTCTTCTACAGCCAGTTCTTGCTATATTTTTCCTTTGAGAGGAGACAGAATGCACTCAAAATAAACTTTCGCCATCTCCCCAAAATCTAAGCAGTCTCAAGTTTAGAACCCCCAACTGTTCTGCTACCTCTCTTTGTGGAGAAAAGGCTTTTTTAAAGATGGCTTTTTCTTAAGAAGCTTCTCTGAAGAGGTGACTAAAATATCCCTAGCTACATCTTATCTGTAAGTTTGATGCTACGAAATTTTCCAAGATTACCAATYATTCCTCTCATGTAAAAAGAAATCAAGACAAGCAGTGAGTTACAGCCTTCCTGTGATAACTGCCTCATGGCTGCAGCACAGAAGACCAGGAATTAGTCCTTAAGTACCCAGTTTTCCAACTTGCATGATGTCAATCTCTATGTCCTGTAATTTTCTTCCACTTTAATTGAAAAACCTTATCTAACCTCAAAATAGTATAAAATTAATTTTGCAGAGACTTCGGGGGGTCAGGGGGAAGACTACATTGCAGACAAACAGGAAGCTTCTGTTCTGCAAAACTCTTATGCAATGCAGGAGAAAAACATGTGCAAAGATATCTGCAGCAATCTGCAAGAAACAAAGGGCTGAACTACGAAATTCCCTTTTCCCCCCAAGGGCTCTGAAATGCTGTGATCATGGAATATCAGACAGGATAACCCATGGAACACTACTTATCTAGTCTATGGTATTAGGACATCCTACAAGGTCCTATTATGTAAAACAGAAGGTGTTTACATAGGCATTAGCTCAGCAGCAAGGCATCAGAACAGCAAGGAACAAAATAGCAATAGGAATAGGTGCAAATGGAGGAAAAAACACACTTTAGCATTGATTTTTTTCTTCCTGGCTGATCGGAATCTTACCTGCTTGTTTTTTAGTCATACACAGCATAGCTGCTATGACTGACCCCACCAGTAACACAGAGATCCCAGTGATACACCAGTAGAGCCATATCATCATATCATCTGCAAAACCAAAAACACTCCTCAGACACTGCCTTACACAGAGTTTCACCAAAGAGCAGATGTTTCTTGAGCAGCAGAGGCCAGCAGCAGAGGAGGAGGACTCTGGTTGTGCTGAGTAGACCAGTACTTCTCCCTTACAATATACAATCACTTCTCCAAACCAATTCCTGCTTTCATGATGCTGCTGTACACCATTAACTTGTTCCACACAAAGAACCATATGTGCAGCACACTGAAAACACAGATCAAGAACCTTCCTCTAAATAGCAATGTTTACCCAGCTTTGACAGGCATGCCGCCCATGTCCTGCCTGTTCATGTAATCTAGTTAAAAAAAAAATTAAAAATCAACATTTTGGGTCATTAATTTCAGTTTACAGGTATTTTTTTTATCTTGGGCAAAGCAGATCCTTACAGGTGTTGCAGCCAAAAAAAAGATGTCAAATCATTATGCACAAGCTATCTTGACACTCATAAAAATGAATATATGCAAGCTATTCTCTCCAAAAGCTGCTTTATATTATGCAAATTTTTTAACACTGAGCAAAGTGACAGAAAGTATTTTATATTAAGACTCTTCTTGTCAAAACTGCTTCTCAAAGAATTCTGTGCAAGTGAAGTGTCTCTAAAAAAACTGCTCTTTAAGGTTCACACTGCATACAAATACTTGCCTCATTAAATCATGGTGAAGTCATTCTTAGCACAATTAATTCTGAACTCAGTTTTACAAGGGAACTGTTAAAGAAATTTTTGACTCTAGGATCTCATCTCCATCAGAGAGATTTATTGGCACATATTGATTATGATACCTGGCTGATTGAGCTTGGTGGCTCAGAAGAGGGACCCTGAACAAAGAAATCCCTGGGCAGTTAAGCCCTTATGACCTAAACCCCCCATCCACCATGTGACAGTCCAGACCAAGAGCATTATTAGGGTCTGAGGTCTCCTTGCTCTTTGTTGGTTTGGTGGTTTGTTACCAAGCGTTTGCCATGTGCTCATTTTGTATCCTCTGAGGTTTCAGTGGGAGCTTTGGTGGTTTCTGCAGTCCACATTACAAAATGGCTGTTACAGTTAATATACCACCAGCTCTGGGCTGTCTACTTCATATTATCACTTTATATTATTTTCAAATAATATAAAATTTTCAACAGGAACATTTCCTGCCCATTGGGTCATTCCCAGGAAGGAACATTTCTTATTCAACAGGAAAAGAGCAGCAAAAAAAGTTTCAGGGTATTGGAAGAACTTCTTACCCGATGGTTCTGTACCTGCAAAAGAGAAAGAGTTAYGTTAAAAATTCAGTTCTCAGCTGTGAAACAATGGGAATCAAATTTACAGAAAAGTGGTTCTCACTTGGAACTGCTTCACATGGGATGAAAGCAGAATGTCTCAGACAGTCTGTGCCACAATTCGCAAAGAATGGTTGAATCTGCAGTTGAAATGRATTCAGAAAACAGAAGTTATTCTTAAACGAAATTTTGTTCCCTGATTTACTTTCTCCCTGCCTCAACATTCCCTGTATTTTAGCACAGAGACACAGAATTCCCATTTCCCTTCAGAAAACAAGATAAACAAGATTAATTAAGAATTCTTACACTATACATYAAGAAGGCTGTGAGCTCCTGAGGTTGTGCCATTCCCATACCATAGTCTCTGATCTGGCAGCCCTAAACTAAGGAAAAGCCACTGACTACTGAGAATACCTATTAAAAAAAAAAAAATCGCTCTTTCAGCCATAATCATGATTTCCCTGACACAACTAATTAGAGATTATCCAATCTCAGAACAAAACACTGTGAAAAAAACCCTGACATTCCTAAGCTGCTCACTGCCTTTTTTGTGAAGGAAGGACACAGGGACAACAGTGTGATCCCACCTGTATTTTGTAGCTGCAGCAAGCTTTTATGTTCTTCTCYATTTTGATTGTGACATTCACTTGCTCCTGTAGTCCATACTGCAGAAATCAAATGCAAGTTATAAGGGAAAGAAGAAAACTGAGTGAAAGCAGGAAAAAGAAGAGAAGTTGGCATGAGAACATGGTGGGGTCCAAAGAAGCAGAASCTGCTATTTTTTTCTCCTTTGAACAGGAAGCCCACAGAGAACAAAATGGGCAAAGAATCTGCCACCATCACTGCAGGYATCCTGTGTGAGACATGGTAACAATTAAAGCAGCAAGCTGAGATTGCACAGGTAACAGGAAACAATTAGGGATGCACACTGTATAACTTCAAAGGAATTAAACTTACAGTTTATTAACAATGTAATGTCTTCAGCTTTGTAATGTGTAAACATAACAAGCTTCCTTGTTTAATTAAAAGCAGCTGTCAACACTGCTTCTGACACTAGAACAGGCAAGCAGGTTGCCCTTGCTACCTGCTGTACACAATATCATGATAATACAACCTTCACAGTGATTGGCAGATACATCCTCCAAAATGAGGGTCATTCCCCTCCACCAGGCAAATACTCACACAGGTGWCCCATTTGTGTCAGTAATAACTTAAACGTATCAGTGCATACAAYACTGAGGGTTTTAAGTGCTAAGGTGTAGAAAGACTAAACCAGCTGAATGGCAATATATTTGCCCTTGTCCAAGGAAGGGTGGAGAGYGGTTCCAAGTATTCAGTATTTCTCCTCCCTCAGATGCCTGAAGGAGACCTTTCTTATATTGGAGGACACTGAACACTTTGAGCTTCCCAGCAATATAGACTGCAAGACCTACAGAAACTGATTCTCAGCTTGAATGAAGCATCTGTGTTAAATCACTTACTCTTTATCTAAAAATTTAATTCACACTTTCCTGTGATCATATTTGAAAAAGTACTTCAATGATTTATTGAAACTCTGCACCTCAATTCTGGTTAATTTACTTAGTCTTAGCACCCCAGGCACTGGCTTGAAAAAGGTAATAAAGCCCAGATAGTCAGACATCAAAGTTGACTTTGCAGATCTTTAAAGGCTGCTTTATGCATTATAAAAGCTCTTTTTTAACGTTTTATCCACCAAATTCCTGAAATAMAATTCCTCTTTCAAAAGACAACGAAAAATCTATAAAAATAATTCCGTATAATTTATTGTTCAAATGTTGGGGTTTAACAACCACTTAATATGTTTGCCTAACTCACCAGAGAAGGTGTGACTTAGGAAGGTCATTACCTCAGTGAAATCATGGGTGATCATTTTACACTTCTTCTCATTCAGGTAACTGGCCACATGAATTTGGTATCGGGCTGGCTCCGTCCATGGGTTGAAGCTCACGAGCAGAGTTGTGTCATCAAGACTTTCACCCTGGATCCTGGGTTCCCACAAGCGGCCTGGAAGGAGGGCAGATATTCCCGAGTTTCTCAACTGTCAAATATTCCAACAGAGTGCCCATGACTATGGGACTCAAAAATGTTTACCTGTCTCTATACATGGGATGGTTCTTCTCATCAGAGAATCTCTGCAGTCTGCAAGAAAGACATCAGTGGCTAGTCAGGAATACTGTAGTTCCGTTTAGGAAGAAAACACATTTTCTTATCAGAAGCCAACTAAGCTCTCCTAAATGAGTAAACACCTTTGTTCAAAAGCCATAGCAAAATTTTGTAGAACACTACTGATTTCCAGTCTATAAACCAGTCCCTTCCCTCATACAATGCTGTGCTTTGTTTTTCTTTTCAGAACAGAKAAAATTAATGAGACTAAAACCACACCATATTTATTAAAACAGCAATATCTGAGAATCCTTGAAAATGTAAGACTTGGGCTGAAAGGGTCACAAAAGTGGAATGAAAACTTCATATTCATCCCCACAACTTGTAATCACACCACAGCAACAGACTCCTCCAAAGGCATTCTGACACAGGAAAATTAGGAGGCTGGAATCTTTCTTAATTATGAAACACTATTCCACATTTCTAATTCACTTTATTTAGCAGATTTGCCCTGCWCTTTGGGATTTCCTTCAGAGTCAAATCCAGGGTTACATATTCAACATTCAACATGGAGAATTTACAACTCTCACCCTTAAAATATGTCTCTCCTCTAGGGTCTGGACAAAGGAAAGGAACAACTTGCTGCTTAAACAGTTGAGATACTGCACTGAGAGAATGCAAAACACTGCATATCTTAAATTTACAACTTTCAAAGTTACCAATTTAAACTTCATAAAGTTTATGAATTTACAGTGTCTCTGTAATTCATGTGTAAGCKCTAATCAATTGCTGAGCTTGACACCATACATTGGGTTTCTGAAGAATAGCAGAGGATAAAAGCTGGGAAGTTCTTAGTGTAACATGCATAAGGAGAAGAGGGCTAAAAATTAAGTGCTCCCTCTCTTTTTCCAGCTCCCATTAACTGTCACACTCCATACTTTGCCATTTTATAACTATAAAGTCAGGATGACAACTACAAGATAAGAAAAAAGTTAAGAAYCAGTTTTCAAGCTCCATATTAAACACCAAATGTTTATGAAGTAGTCAGTGCAGCCAGAGAGCACTGCAGATKCTCAGCAACCTTGGGGAAAACAAGGAAAATTCTTTTAGCAAAAGGAAAACGTTTACATCCACAAGAAAGGGTCAAACACTCAGCACTACCAAGCTTCTTGGCAAATTATGCCTAACTGTGCCTTTGAAATTGAATTTCACACTTTTAAGATTTAACTTTAGAAGGCAAACTTCTGATTTAAAAATTCTGGCCTGTTCTTGCAACTGCCATAAGCAGAGGGGCAACTTTGAAAGGTTTTAAATTAAGTAAAAGAAGCAGTGATGTTCTGCACAGAGCATGAAAGATTACAGCCCCATTCATGCAGATTAAGTATCTTTGTGCCTGCTTAGCTGATGAACACTTCAGCTACAAAATCTAGATCTAACTTATCTTCAACTAGCCCTTCAGAGGGGCACCTACACCCATTCCCAGGTTTAACTATGAATTTCTCTTTAGCCACAGCTGTAGCAAAACTCCTGACAAACCACAAATGGAATTTCTCAGAAATCAAAGACCCAAGTTCAAGCTTTGTCCAGCTTTCTGGAAAGCATATACAAATTTTCTAGCAGTAAGTTCTATTTAGAAACTGCAGTCAACTGGAATCAAAGGGTCTGTCCCTCACAGAATAGTCCTTCCACACACGCCTTGTTCCAAGCAGAAATCTGACAACTTCTGGACAAAGGATGCCAGAAATAAGGATGGTGATTTCTAGCAGAAATGGTACAACACATTTTGGATGCACACCAAAGGGGTATTGGTGATAAGGCTGGCACTGTGGGTTTTCTGAACAGCAATATTCAGAAAGGACAACACATTCTTATAATACTGCCAACCTATTGCCAAACTTCCTTACAGTTCATGGATCTGGAGTGGAAAAAAACATCCCATACATAGGTCCACAAATCACCACATTCCTAAACTCAAGGCCCAAGTGAACTAAATCACCTCTTACCAGGCACTGTGAGAGACGTGGACTTGCAATTGTAGTCTCCATTTACCCCCAGTTTGGGCAGGTGATACACAGTCACCTGGTAAGTCAGGCCAGGTTCCACTTCAAAACGGTCAAAAGTGAAATTCCACTGAAAATAAAACACATCCACAAGGACTTTRAAGGAGAATGCTGCTTTTTAAAGGCACTGAAAGTAACAGCTGACTTGGCCCTGTTCCACCGTGCTCCCTCAYCCCTTTTAATGAAGCTTGACTCTAAAAAACTGGAGCTCAAGTATATTCAATATRCCTGTCTCTTTGTCTGTCTCAATTCTTCTGTTTGGAATTAGTTTTTTTTTCTTGGGATCTTTGAGCTGATGCAACAGTTTTATGCCAAACCACTGTGTGGAGTTTCCACCAAATTACATTTTGAACTGAAAGGAGATTAGACTAAGATACGCAGTTTCAAGACAGAAATTTCAGTCTAGTATGAATCTTGCAGCACTGTGCAAGAACTAAGGATTTAGAATTGCATTTATATGTATGTGGTTCTGTACCTGGCCATTCCACATTCCATATTTTCTTCAATCTATACTGTTTTCTGCATCAGCAACTCTGTGCAAATTCCAGGAGAGCCACTGGCTCCTAGGCCAGTGATAAGTGGTAACTGGTAAGTGGTAAGATAACTATAGCCAAATCCTGTGTGGTAAGGAAAGAACTCCAGATTCCTTACTGTTTATATTCCTTATTGTTGTGGCTKCTCAGCACTTTTCTGTTGAGTTTCCTAAAAGGAGTGTAAGCTGAAGGACCACCCCCAAGGTTGGTACTTTTCTCTGCAACAAGAGAGTACAAGAAAGAAGTAGGAAACAATAGGAAGAGTTGAGTTAAAAAACTATAAAATGGCATGCTCTCAAGCAGAATGCAAAACCCCTACAATTATTTGCCTTAAGCAACATCCAGAGTGATGACAAGTGCTAGGCACTAAGAGCAACAATTCTTAAAACCTGAAGGATGGAAGGAGTGAAAGATAAATAGCAAATGACAGCAGAAAGTGGCAAAACAGTGAAAGCAGAAAGAAAACCATGGACTAGAAAATGCAATTTGGAGCCCTTTGAACTTACCCGGCCTCCATCCGGACGGACCTGAAGAGGCAAATTGTTCTGGAAGTCAAACTGGGCACAAAGCTGCTGATTGCTGCTCACTTGCATCACGGCGAGCTCTGCCCCTTCCAGACTGCGGATGCTGGCTGCAAGCACAGGGACAGAGGGACACGTTCATCTCTTCCTCTCCTCTGCACACAGAGAGGCTGCAGCCCCCACAGAGATTACCACTGCACCTAATCTTGCCATGGTCTTACTCCTTTGAGGTGCTGAGGATCCCAAAGATAACTGGCCATGGAAAKGTGAGCATGCAGGGTTGACTAATAGAACTCTCAGCCTAAAGGTTGTCCTGCATGACAAAGCTACATCTGTGCAAATGAAGGAGCAAAGGAGAAGGCAACTGCATTCTCCACATGCCCTGGCAGTGCCATGGATTCAGTGTCGTGTTTAACTCTGCCTCTCAAAGCTGCTCCGTGCAGTTTGGTGCCAAAGCAAACACACTTTTATTTTGGTACAAACGGTCCCAGGGAGAGAGTTTACAACCACAGCTGAATGAAATGACTGGGTCAGAGTCACAYCTGCTTCTAAATTACCATAGCTACAGATCATAATTCTACAGCTCTCAGACACAGGCCCTGCAGAAGGGAGAAATGTAATTAATTCTGTCTGAAATCAGTGCAAAACTCTGGACAAGAGTATGCTAGGAAAGCATTATTTACAGACAAACAATCAAAGGTATTTGAAGAGTGAAAAATCTTGACTTTTTGGTAGTTATTTAGGCTCCAACCATGAGACAATTATTCCTTTATCAAGACACACAAGGATAAGATTACACCCACCAAACAAACAAAATCAAGCAGCCAACCTCTCGAAAGTCCAAGACCTGCTCTCATGACTGGAGCAAAGGCTTGAAGTCATAATTCTCCTCACTATCCTTACTACACCTATTTCCTGTGCTTCATGTTCAAATTAAACAACCATCACTTACCATCCGTGGCCACTTTCCACTCTATCTGAAGCACAGGGAACAGTTTTCCATCCTCCYGACGGAAAACATCTGAAGAGACGTGGAGACTGCTTGGAGCAGAAGGAGTCCATGCAGGAGCCTTCAGCCAGCTCGACTCCATGCAGGTGCCTGTCCAGCAAATGAAATTTAAACATTTAGAGTGGGGCTGAGCAAGCTCTGCTTAATTGCAATTATGGTCTGCTCTTCGGGTCAGGGCTACTCTGAGGGGAAAACTGAATGACAGACTGCTTCCAGTTCAGACAGGCAGCTTTCAGCATGGAACTAATCTGTAAATTACCCGTAATAATCTGAACTCATTCTAGTAATTCCCACTTCTCTCTTCCTCAAAATCCCTTAGTAATTATCACAATCAATGYAGTCAGGCTAAACAGGTCAAGTAAGTTTACTCAGTACCTCCTTCAACCTTCTGCTATAACAGACCTATGTTCATACTAATTTCCAGACTTCCAATCATAAGAAATCTGTCAGATATCCAGGGAGATTGTTCCAACAGTTAATTACTTTGGCTCTACACACTGCTTTTCCTCAAATTTGAATATACATCTGAATTCAGCTTCCAATAACTGTCTGTTATGCCTTGCCTAAATTAATGAGCTCCCTAGAACCAAAAACAAACTATGCTTGTCAACACACTGTTAGGGAAAACTGGTCCTGTAATGTCATCAAAAAGTGAAATCAGGTATGACAAGCATTAGACAGACATGAACTCCTTAGACAGACATGAACTCCTTAGACTTCTTTAACATTTTTCACTTACCAGAGCATGTTAAAAATAGAAGAGACAGGGCCCCCAAAGTACACTTTGGGTCTACTTTGCTGGATCACTGATGAGAACAGTGGAAAATGGGCACTATCCCTCCATGTAACAGTTTAGGCTTAGGAGTAATTAGACAATCATCAAATGGTCGATTTACCAAAAAATATCTATATAAAGCCTGACTGGAATAAAGTACCTTCCAGGAAAGAGTGTACTAAGCACTAAAAAAATATATATTTCCCCTGGAGCAGAAAAACATAACAAGAACCATAAGACAGAATTCAAACCAAATATTCAAATAAGGCAACATCCTAATGGTGGAGCTGCATTTTGGCTTAGCTGTGTTATCAAGCTGTGTTCCAATGGCTGKGTGCCAGTGGGAAATATGATCCAACCTGATCCCACCCAAGCCCTGTCCTGCCAAAAAAAGCTATAAATCTGGTTATTTTCAGCAGAGTCCTCTCACTGATCTGGCAAGTTAAACAAAAATACTACAAAAAACACTACTGGCTACAAAAACACTAGTGCCAGTATTACACAGGTTGAGGAATGAGCCTGCTTGAACAAGGACTGCAAGGAAAAGCCATGGAGCTCTGCAGCACTGCCCAGATGCCTCCAGGTACCAAATGGACAACTACAGAACATTTTAAAGAACATTTTCCAGAACATTGCCCATAATTATACTAAAGTCTTTCAGRTGTATGCCATTGCTGAGACTTGACTCCTTACACCCAACAACTTACATTAACTGCTCTCAACTGCATTCCTCTGTGCCCTTTTTTAATTCTAGTTCATACATTAMATTTTCATCAAGTACTATCGTAATGGCTTGTAATGAACATTTACTGGCAAATGTGCCCTAAAATTCCCATTTTTGAAAAAACGGAAGATCCCAGCTTTAAATAGAAACTAAATAATTTGGGTTGGGTTCTGCTCACGCCACTGCCTACCCTGAAATGCTATCCCAAAAAAAGACATAACTTTCCATTCCTCTTCTAACTGGAACTTATAATGTATCAAACTGGAAGCTCACAAAGCAAAGCATGACAGCAATGTTTCCCTTTACAATTCTCTGATTCTGGTAGGACAAACATACTGTATGAACCCAGCTAAAAAAAA
>NW_026623254.1:2087765-2140056 GCF_030028575.1 Malurus melanocephalus
TAGAAAAAGAAACATGATCTGATGAGAAAATGGCAACAAAGAAAACATTACTTACTTTTTCTTACGAGACAATTTAAATTCTGTTGGGGAAAGAAAGAAGAGTATTACTTTCAGAATAAAAATGACAGTAGYTTGCTTCTGCTTGGTATTGGAAGAGGGGCAGGAAAAACAATTTGGTGAGGCACACCAATTGGAAGAATTAACCACAATGGAAACACTGGACTGAGCTGTAAATCAAAAAACCAAGATCACGTGGCATGAAACCTGTGCACAACTGAACTTCTTATGTGGCATCAGTATCACAGAATCAACTGGACCTCTGAGATCATCTGGTCCAACTCACGACCAAACACCACTGTGTCAGCTGAATGCCCATTCAGTTTTTCCTCCAACACCTCCAAGGACAGTGACTCCACCAGCTCCCTGGACAATGTCCATTTCAAGGTCCAATCACCCTTTCTGTGAAGAAATTCTTCCTAATGTCCAAMCTAGACCTCCTCTGGTGCAGCTTACGGCTATGTCCTCTTGTCCTGTCAMTGTTGCCTGGGTAAGAGCCCAATGCCTCACCTGGCTACAACCTTCTTTCAGGGAGCTCTAGAGAGTGATAAGGTCACCTCTGAGCTTCAGCCCATCTGCCTGGGAGCACACTCAAGGCTATTTTATTTTATAACAATAGATTTGAGAAGCAACCCATTATGAAAAAAAAAAGTCATCAGAATTAGGCACTTTCATATTAAGAATAAAGATCTCCTGATTATAAAGAAGCAGTTAGACTCTGCCTGGCTTCTCCAAGTTATGTTTTTGTTTCTACTGGAAGATCCCATGGTCACCAGGAAGAAAAATGTCATCTTGCTTGGGTAACATGACGCAAAATCCCAGAGAGAAGGAAGCCTGAAATTGCCACTGACAYAGTAAATCAAGATGAGGGCTAGGTTTCCTCTCACTCATTTCTGATGCCCTGATATATAAAGGTAGATATTATTCTCATTGCATTGCCATCATGTAATTCATTTCAGTGGAGGAGGGAAGGCAGTTGGGTTTTTAAGTGCTCTACACTTAAAAAGAGCTCTTTAAGTGCTCTTACTTTCTAAGGTCAACTTCAAGTGTATTTGGGACTTAGCTTCCAAGGGTATGTTTACAATTTTTGGGATAGGTGCTTGAAAAAGCCAACTGTGCCCTTTTGGTAGTGAACACACATGGCACAAAAAGTTAAACTTTCACACGCACTGAGCKGGCATTAGACAGCAATCACTGCCAGAGGCACAGCCCTAAACCTCCCTCCCCTTAAGCCCAGYTCTGCAGCCTGACCTGAGCTGGCACCAGGCAGGCAGCTGGATACAGCCTGAAAGCACCTCAAGGGAAGGAAGGTCCAGAATCTGTGAACCAGACCCTCTGCCTTTCTGCTCYTGCTAGCATGGGAGAGGCTGGAAACAGAGCACCAGCTCTGAGAAAGGTGGGCATTGCTTTTCATAGCTGTTAGTAACAGAAGTACATTCTGCCTTTAGAGCAGTCCTAGCAAAGGCCAAACATCCCCAATTAATAAGCTTTCTGTTTTTTAGAGAAAATACATAGTAGAAGCATTTGGTGAAATCTAATATCATACAAGCTGTGATGAGCAACCAATTTCAAACATAAGCAGAGTTCTACTGACTATGAAAAAATACTTCTGAGATTAATGCTCACATCTCAGCTCGTGTATCCATGTTCCTGCAAACCTGGAGCAAAAGCAGGAAGATTTGGCATTAAGCTCCTCATGACCTGAAAATCTCTTCCAGGCTTTTGCTACAGAAGTCACAACAATACACACAGGTATAAATCCTTCCTAAGAAACATATCCACATTCCAATTACTGTACCACAAAKGCACTCAGGATGGAGGTATATTGAAAAAGATTCAGTGTAACACCCAAGTTGTGTAACATTAACCAACTTCATGACTGTTCAGGAAACATTTTAATCAGCTCAAACAATGGAATCTGCCTTATGGGCTAYCCTGAACTTCTAAGCACACACAAATCTATGCGACACTTTGCCTGAGAACTGAACTTTGCTGAAGAATGGTTTACCCACCAGCAAGCTAGCCATGTTCTATTTTTCAAAATGAAATAATCTTTGGTGCTCTGTTAGGACTAAGGCAACACCCCACAGTCAGAACAGATATTTTGTAATATAAATACCAGTTTAGTCTGAACTGCACATTCACAGTTATACAGCACCTTAACTGCAGACAAATGTACAGATAAATCYTCCACTGAGTATTTAGATCCTGTTGGACTTGAGAAAAACTGRTTACAGATATCGTTAACAGAAATGTTATTGCAACTTGGTACCTGCCAGAGCAGCTTTCCTTCCTCCCCCCACCCCACTGCRTGACACTCCCATGTAGCACCTGCAACCTAAATCCTTCATTAATGGAAAAAAAAATAAATGGAAAGCAAGGAAGCAAATGCTGATTAAACCAAACCCTAACTAGGTAACTACAATCACTGAAAAAGAAAAATTGTAAATACCAGCATGGAAGAACTGACTAAGCTATAAAAGAAAATTACTCCTAACACTTCAAACACTTTATCAGAMTTTTTAAGATAATTTATGTGGCCTGAAAAAACCTCTTATAGAAAAAGGTGCAGTAGTTTTGTCTGGGATGGAGATAACTTTCTTCACACCAGCTGCTATGGTGCTTTCCACTGAGGGCAAAAAGGGAGCAGCTGTGTGAGGCCAAGCTGCTCTGGGATGAACCTCCAAAATGCAACAAAAATAACTGGCTACTAACTGTGGGGTTTTTTTCCCTAACTTAATGATTTAATGATTTTTGTTAAAGCCTATCATTTAATATTTAGTCATTTTGTCCTTGTTCTGTTGCAGTTATCACTAATTATTGTAAATGGCATCACAATAAAGCCCTTATAAAAATGCAAAGCATTATAAGTCTGAAGAGCAGCAATATCAACCAGTATTTGAGTGCTGGTGTTCTGCTTCCTAGCAGATAAGACATGGTTCAGTGGGGAAAACGGCCTTTCCTTTTTTGTTTAATGATCAATATGAATATTGATCCAGCACAGCATACAAATTGATTCTCTCTTTCTCTAGGTCTGTTATTCCAGGGGAAGTGTTTGCAAGGATGTTCCCAACTTTGATGAGGCTGTGCCCTTTCTGACTTTCATTAAGAACGTCAGAGCTTAATGAGGAGCCATCTGTCTGTTGATGAGGATTCAGAACTGACACTTTGTAATTAAAACCTTCCTTATCTTTTCATCACTGGGTTTCTATGGGGAAAAACAACAGCATTTTATCTCGTGTACCACCATTCTCCAACCCCACTCAGGGTTTTCAAGGGACTACCTACACGTGTTTTTCCTGCCCTGCACTAACTAACCTGTTTACCTGCTCTGCCAGCAACATTTTTAYGTGTAGCTGACTGCACTGTTTTAAGCTGCTGTCAGTCAGTCAAGCGGTTAGCAGGTTTACCACACAAAGAGAGCAAGGGTTCTCCTACCACGAGGTAGCTTGCACCGATTAGCCCCCTGGTCCACTCCCTTCCCAGWCCCCAAAGCACCACAAGGATGACCCAAGAGCTGAAAATGCCCAGAACAACTCATCCACTCAGGAAATCCTCAGGAAGCAAAGATAAGTGAAGATAAAGCTGCACTGCWGGCAGAGATTGAACAGGCTCAAAGGATATCTAGAAAGGACTYGCAATGAAAACCCTAATTTCCTTTTTGTAGAGTGCCCAGGGAACTGGTCWGGGCTGCAGCTGAGGGCACACTTTTATAACAAAAATGGTAACTCCGGACAATGACATTCAAAAGCCAGGAAGCAATTAGAGCAAAAGACCAGTYGGGTTTGCAGCAAAGTAAGCAAACTACTGTCAGATTTGCACTGGCTACCTCCTCAGCACCTGAGGGAATACTTGTTGGTTTTCCCCTGCAAAGGTCCAACCCAAAACCATCTGATGCACTGGCTCACACACAAAGCYCTGGACAGGAGAAGTATTTAACCTAGTTTCCCTACTTGAGTGAGCTGGTTTTGGCTGGGATAGTGTTAATTTTCTTCACAGTGGCTGGTTAGGGRTTATGTTTTGGATTTGTGCTGGAAACAGTGTTGATAATAGAGAGATGCTTTTGTTTCTGCTGAGCAGGGCTTGTACAGGTCTTTTCTGCTTCTGTAATTGCCCTACCAGCCAGGAGGCTGCGGGGCAGGAGTGGACACAGCTGGGATTGCTGACCCCAGCTAACCCCAAGRATATTCCATACTGTATGGCATCCMGCTCAGCAATAAAGCTGRGGAAAGAAAGATGAAGAGGGGGCTGTTCAGAGTGATGGTGTTTGCCTTCATGAGTCACTGTTATGCATGATGGATCCCTGCTGCCCTGGAGACAGCTGAACACCTGCCTGCCCATGGGAAGTGGTAAAAAACAGCTCCTTGCTTTCCTTTGCTTGCATGCGTGGCTTTTGCTTTACTTATTAAACTGTCTTTATCTCAATTCACCCTTTTTTTTTTACTTTCACCTTTCTGATTCTGTTCCCCCATCCCAGCAGTGGGGGAGTAAGTGAGTRAGTGGCTATTGGGGCTTACCTGCTGGCTGGGCTTAAACCAGGCCCAACAAGCAAAGCTACAAACATGGGAGGCATAAATATGAGAAGCAGTTGATTGTGAGGKGATGCTGAAACTATTATCAGGACAGGCACAGTCAACTCTTCATGTTTACTTGCTGTTTTTTCACAGAAAGCAACTGTTTCTTYGTAAATGATTTTTGTTTTGCTTTTGATGTAAAAAAAGAACAGACCATATGCCATGGAGAATTGTATGAATCTGAATGAAAAAACCTGGGAAACTAATTACAGCACCATCCCATAACAATTCAATTAAAGTAATGGGAGGCAAAGATTTCCCAGCAGGATGCTGTGGTAACTAGAAAGAAACTACTATGAGCTGGGCAAGTGTCCAGTTTTCCTTTAAAGAGTGGCTGCTGAATAGGAAGGGCTCCAGCTTTCCAAAATCTGCCTTTCACCTTTGAACCATTCTATGTATCTTCTGAGGCTTGAATGATTTGAAGTTTACTGTAGTTTCCCTTTCCCAATTCCTTACTAAAAAGAAGCACAGATCAACACAAGAACACATTACAGGAATAAGGGCTGAAAGATGATGTGTTTAAGGCTGGTAGGAAATAAGCATATTTTAGAAAATTGCTTTAATTTTTGTTAAGCATTTTTCTCTACGGTTTCTAACTTTTTGTCTTGTCCTCATATAAATTCTCAGCAAAATCAAATCCAAATTCAAAAGTTAAAGTTTCTTAGTAAAAATCAGTTTTAATGTTGCCTTTATCATATTTTTATAGTTTTGATCAGTAACCCTTTTCATGCTGAAGTTTGGTAGTTTTGATCATTAATCCTTTTCATGTCAAGGACTCCAAAAACATTTTAACAGCAYTCAGTGTGACCATGATTTATTTTAACATCCTACACAGCAATAAGATGCCACAGAGGGGAATGAGAGAAGTTAGTCACCAGCAAAGGCAAAATGAACACATTTGCAAAGGAGACCAGGAAAAAGGTCTTCCTCACATGTACCACCATGGCTCATCTTCAAGACAGATGTCACATCAACTCCTCTCCAGAGACTTCRAAGCTCAATCAGGCTGGCAGGACAGATTTCAGAGACCAAGCTATGTACAGCTATCCAGCCCCTCAAAGATAGCAGGGTTATAAACACTGCCTTCCTCCAGGACACCCAGACATACCATGTCTCAAAACATTTACRACACAATGACTGAACGCAGTGATTGAACACTTGATGGTGAAAAAACCCACATGGTTATTTAGGCTGTGGGATGTTATTCCCCTGCACATAGGAAAAAAAGCCCCTGCAGCTGACATATGCAAATAATAGTTACTTGTAGGAACTGGATTTGCAGCTGCGCTATTCAGCCCTACAGCTGAGCAGGTCTGATGGAGCAGTGGTGAATAAGGCCCATTAAGTGCATTTGTTGGTATTTTAACAAGATGAGCAGCAAGCATTTAATTTTACTTTCAGGTGTCTACTGATACCATAATGACACWTCCCCTCCACCACTTCATCTCCCAAACAGCCTCTGCCACAAGAGGGTTTTGTGGAAGAAACCACCGTTGCTCACCCTGATTTGCTTTGARGCTCAGCAACAGCAGCCCGAGCACGGTGGGTTAGACAGAGGAAGTGGGTCTCACCCACCCTGCTCAGCAGCAGCTTTGCTTTTGAACCACACCACAGTCACACGTTGGGAGGGTTACTGAATCATCCTCTGAAAACACTGCAACCCACAGAAAGGAAAGGGGGAACCGTTTTCAACTGTCACAACTTCAGTTGATGGTACTTTTCCCTGCATGTGTCAGCAGCTTCACAACTGCTTCTGAAGAGGCTGCTCCCAGGCTTAAGCCAACTCCTTTCTATTGCACTTTGGAAATTGGCTTTTTGATAGAAAACGCCAAAACAGCAGCCTTGCACACTCACTGCTCTGTGTGCACACCAGAGTGTGGGGCAACACAGCTCCTCTGTAAAAGCTGGTGATGTTCTGGTGAAAGCCTCATCCAGTTACTGTGGTCACATTTCCTAAAAAAAGGAGGTACAGACAGCAAGACGAAGTCAGAGCCCAAGCATCCAAGGATGCACAGAATCTCTTTAATATATTACTGTCAATCTCTGTGACTAAYGATGTTTGGGATATCATGGTTAAATGAGATGCCTAAGCAATATTGTATTTTTTCCTATGCCAATGCTTTACATTTTGTAACTCTATAATGTCCAGCCTAAAATAATTTGCAGAACTGGTCTGTTTTCTTGGGGTCTCTATAAAAAGAGAGAAGGCAGCAGAGCAGAGGTGAGGTAGAACAGGGGTAATGATATAGTCAAATATTAGGAGAGGTGTCAGACTAGACAAAAGATMGGAAATATGTACAGGAAAAGATTATAGAAGCTTTTATCCCAAATGACATATTTTGTTTYACATTTGTCTATAGCTATACCTATCTGCTTTTGACAGACTGCTGAAAGTTCACCACAGCATATAAAGCTGTCCAGCTTAGAAGACAGTTACCCATTTTCCTCTGTCACTGCTATAGTTAAAAGAATTAAAAAGCAAAAGCAGATTGCTTCTCCCTTCTACACACTCTTTACAYGTGTCTGCGACAAAAAAAGACCAAAACCTGCAAAACGAAAAAGCAACCGACACAACAAATCCAAAATAATCCTCAAAAATCACCAGAGAGAGCGAGCAGCTAGGAGCTCATACTCTGGGCTGCCAAAGTTCGCCCAGGTTGGTTGGTTCACGTTTTACAGAGATACCACATTTGCAGCTCCTGTCTGGCCGGTTTCACAGGGAGAAAAGACAGCCTAACAAAATCTGCCTGTTAAAAATCCTCAAGTACATGTAATGTTCATTTCCCTGCGCCCTCCTAAAAAAAAACATCGATTGCAAGGAACTTTTAGGACATTGAGCAACGTCAGCTCTTAGCAAAGACTCACATCCTGCTCAGGGACTGCGGGCACTTCAGCACGACTCAGCCGCGGCCGCTCGGAGGTGCCGCTGACAGGCGCTTCCCGCARCCCGCCGAGGCCAACCCAGCGTCTCCCCGTTCCCGGGCTCCATGAGGGACACAGCGCTCCCCGGGACAGGGACAGCGACACCGCCCGGGCCCCGCAGCGGGGCAGCCGCTCCCCCATCCCAACCTYGGGCTCCCCGCGCCCGCCCGGGCCCGGCGCTCCGGGCGCCGCTTACCGGCTGCGAGCAGCTGAAGGGCGGCGCGGCGTCCAGCAGCAGCCGCAGGGCCGCGGTGGCGGGCGGCCGAGGCAGCAGAAGGAGCAGCAGAAGGAGCAGCAGGAACAGCGGCAGCCGCGGCCTCCTGCCCGCCATCGCGCCCGCACCGCCGCTCGGCGCTTCCGGGCTCGGGCCGGGCGGGGCGGCGCCGACCGCACCTGAGGAGGGGCCGGGGCGGCGCGGGGCGGGGCGGGGCTCGCCCGCCGTGTGGGGCCCGCCCGAGAGGGGCTCAGCCTGGCGGCTCCTCATGGGAGCCCCGAACAGCTCCTCCCCGCCGGGACAGTGCCGTCCGTGGGCGCAGGTTGGGGTTAAAGAGCCAAACGTGCTTCTACCTGCGGGTTGTCTTCCTGTTCGCGAGTCAGCGGRAGGGTCCCCGAGGTCTGCGTGCTGGTCACAGGATCGCCAGGGTTGGAAGGGACGTGTGGAGATCATCCCGTCCAAACGCCCCGCCAAGGCAGGGTCACCCGGATCGGGTAACACAGGAACGCGTCCAGGTGGGTTTGGAATGTCTCCAGAGAGGGACACTCCACGGCCYCCCTGGGCAGCTCTTCCAGTGCTCTGCCCCCCTGAAAGTAAAGAAGTTCTTCCTTGTGTTGAGGTGGAACTCCCAGTGCATGCCTCTGGCTTCGAGTAAATGCCGCGAGCATTAAAAACTGAACAAAAAGCATTGTAAGTGTATGCTCTGCTTTTCTAGTTGTGGGGATGTTCTAAATGCATCCATTTCACAGGGGGCTGTGCAAGCCTGTCACTTGTTGCTGATGTTCACCCCATTTCAGCTGTCTCACAGGTTTCACTCCAGGTTTCGCACTGTTCACACTGCAGCACGCCCACAGCCACTTTCATCTGTTCTTTGCCGTGGTTTTCACCTTATGGTCTCACCCAGAGCTGTAACTCAGCTAAGTTTCCAGCTCAGGGAGTTTTTCAGCAAAGCTGGACCCTTTGCTGGGCTTTGACCAGCAGCCATGAGCTGTTTTTGTGGTGAGTGTGTGTGGTTTTGTGGTGGCAAATGTCTAACTGGTGGCCAGTCTGAGCCTGCAGATAAAGAGATTTCTGTTGGCGAWCCCTCTGCCATTCCTTCTGCCCTGCACTGATGACATCCACAGGTTTTCATCAGCTTATGGGTTTTAGCATTTTGTGCCCCCATTAATTGAAAGTAGCAGCAAAGCCTACAGTTCGGACAACTGTGTGCAAATCAGAGAAAAATATTTATATATACATGTGTCTGGACAAGACTCATTCTTTTTTTTTAGGCATTATTTTACTCCACCTTACACCGATGTACTTCGGCTGAGCACACTGTGATTTATAATGCTGCGACAGAAATGTGGTGCTCAGCTGACATTGCAGTGTAATTTCTTGATAACCGTGGTAGAACAAATTTRTTCAATCGACAAGTAAATGTGTGTTATCATCCCCTTAGCTTCATGGCTTATATATATACTAATTACACCATATTTAAGCTGCGGGCACTCATTTTCTATTGCATGTGCCTGGTAAAAAGGAATCCAGTAGAGAAAATGTTAAGTGTGTGGTTACRCGTGAGTCACACGTTGGTGGCTGTCACTGTGGTGACAACAGTACAGAGAGCAGTTGCATTTCCTCAGTTACTGTTTAACTGAGGGCAGGCTGTGGCTGTCAAGACTCTTCTGAAGCCCCTTAAACAGAGACAAGAGCCTGTGAACAGCAGGGAAATAGGGGCTGCACGAAGCTGTCTTATTTCTCACCTACTGCTGGGAGAAGGGAGCAGTGTGAAAAGGAGTTTTCATACAATTTACAATATTGAACAAATCTGGACATTGTTTAGAAATTTATTAGCAATTTTAAAATAACATCATTCCTTAGATAAAAATGCAATCTTACAGGAATATACATTTGTCCCACACAGAGATGACCCTATAGCTCACTGGTGGGCCATTCGCTCTAACTTTCCTCTGTTGATTTTAAAACGTGCGAGAGGGCAAGACGGACTCTGGCACTGATGACAGGCTTACATGACGGTTACAAACTGTACAGCAGTATTTACAAAAGCATTTCTGTGGGTTCATGAAAACTAGATATGAAAGTGTGGAAGGAGGTAAAGAATTGAGACAGGGAAGGGCCTGGGTGGAGGTGCAAGGGAGGGCTGGGAAGGTGGGCAGGGAGTATAGGGAAGAGTGGGAGAGGAGGTTTATATCTGGACTGATTTATACTTGAGAGAGGTCATTTTACAGCTCTGGGCAATTCAAATGAAGGCAAAACACTTATATTTATCAACATTTATAGCTGATGATCAGAGCAGGAAATGGTGCTCCAGGGCCTGAACTTAAGAGGTGCTGAGGAACCCCATCTTCCCTGAAGTCACTGGGAAACACCAGTACGCAGTGCCTTGCCGGGCCAGACCCAAACCATGCACAGGCAGTACCCCCAGACCTTAAACCCTTTTGATCCTGCAGTGCTCAGTCATTGGTGCTRTTGTGAATTCAGACTGAGTGAGAGATCAGCTCCTAAATTACACTTTTGCTCCTGAAGCTGGACTGGATTCCAACCCCTTCTTGCCAGAATTCACCCAAAGTGACTCATCCCTTGCTCTATCAAGCGGCAACTGTTTGGAGGGAGATGTCATCATTCGGAATTGATTTTTAAGGCAGTTTCATAAGTATCTCCCCTTTTTTTTTTTTGTGTGTGTGATGCAGCAATGTTTTTCAGAGATATTTACAATCTCACTCCTCCAAAATCTTCCCACATTCAAACTGTCAAGACTAAATAAGCTTGAAACAATCATTTCTATGAGCAGTCATAAAATTGATAATGTTTAGATAGTATTGGCTGCCAGTCTACCTAGGTGCTTGAGATGGGAGCAGGCTKACTTAGGATGCTTAAAATACTGAAAGCATTTCAGCCTAATTGGGAAAGAGAGAACAGAAAAAAAAAAAAAACCCCAGGTATTTAATCACCTGAATGATGAGGCTAGCAAACAATGTCTCAGTTTCTGGGTCTGTCTCGAATAGGAAAAAGCTTTGGAAAGGGGCTGTTTGAACATTGGCAGAAAAATCTGTGGTTGAATGGAGTGACGCCTGCTGTTCCCTGGGCCTGTCCCTGCTCCACTGGGCCTGGGATGCAGCCACCAACCCCGGCCTAAGGTGAGGACTGGACAGAGCGCTGCCAACTTCAGGCTGCAGGAGTGGAGGCAGAGTAGGAACATGGGGCAGGAAAACAACAGTGTGGGAGTGTAGAGACAAGCTCCTGATCCTGCCTAACTAAGCCCTTGGTAATGCTAATGAAGACTTCCTCATTACATCAGTCATTGGTGCTGCTTCTCTCAATTAGCCCTTTAGAAAGGGTTTGATTAAGTTGCCTAATTGTCTGCTGCCACCTGAGATCTCTGCCATCCTCTGGGGCTGGGAGCTGTGACACCAGCCCTGCCTGGGGCAAAGATGTGCCTCTCCTTACCAGCTGCTGCAGACCTGGCAGAGGATACTCTGGGTATCTCAAGTGACAGTAGACACCCACATTTAGGCAWCTGAGTCGAACCCTGTGCCCCTAAAGGCCTGGTTTTTATGCTCAAGTGTTAAGTTCCCCGCAAGGGGGAGGGGAAGAATGGAAAATTTAACTAGAACACTAAAGTTTGTATCAGAAGAGTTTTTTTTTTTGTTTTTTTTTTTCTATTCCAGTGTGACACTATTGACTTTTCTGAAAGCAATCTGTCTTCAGAACAGGACATATATCTTTTAGGGCTTCTGCCCTCACCCACCCAACCTCAGGGTGCTGTAGCAGCAAGGCCATAGTGGTTTCAGCTTTCCAGAAACAAAACAGGAACAGAAATAAAAGCTCCACAGACTGAGATCCTGTTGGAAACCTTCTGGAGCACTGGGCTTGCTCACCCAGAATAAAACTTTAGAAGTTTCACAATATTCAAAAGAAGAAAAAAAGGAACCCAGTGCAGCTATTGAGAATTATATTTCTTAGACTTCTTTGAAGAAGAAAATAATGGGGTAAGATAAAGTGTTCAGGGGCTAGGTCTGTTTTCCACATTCTTCACATCAATATAACCTCCTTGGCTTCTACTGCCCTCCAGCCTTATGTTAGCAAGATTGGAACTGGGGCTTCTGATGACCTGGAATGTTTTCTTTATATGCACTACAGTTTTCATTATGGGAACTGATAAAATCTCACTGCTACCAGAAACCCCCGACTGGATTCTACTTCAACCTTGTTGTGCTCCAAATTCCCCATTCAGCATTCCTCTCCCCCTGGCTGCCCCTGCCATGGGGACAGTCAGAACAGGACCATGGATGTATCTTAGGATAGTCGGTTCTGTCTCAGTAGGGCTGCTTCACTTCAGCTCACTGGACCAGTGGGTTGGGGTTTCTCATCTCCATGTATGAAGCAATGCCTCCAACTCCATCTGTGACACAGGTGACTGACCCCATGGGATTGGGGTGCTGTCACCTTGTGTGGTTGTGTCTGTGTGCAAACGCGCATACATTTCATACAGCAATCTGAAACTCAGGCAGAAAAGACACAGGAGCCTGGCTGAGACCCATACAACTGTTATATTGGCGTCAGTCTAAAGAAAGCAATGATACATTGCTTTGGAAATTATCAAGAAATGTAAAAAATGCATTTGCCCTTTTTTTGTTGTTGTTATCGTTGTCGTAGTCACTGGGGCAGGGTTCTGAGTCAGAAAACAAAGCAGAAATAGATGTGGTTCTGTACATGGCGCCTCTCTGGCTGTCCCTCCGTGCTGGGGTGTGGTGGGCAGGGCAAGAAAACAGGCAGGACCCCTGCAGTAGCAGCAGCATCTACACCATCACTGTCCACATGTCCAGCTGAAGAGGCAGATGATGCACAAAAGGTCTGTAGACAATGAAACTCCAGCTCTGGATGACAAGTTCCACTTGCTTTCCCATCGTGTCAGCCACACAGAAATAAGGAAGAAAAAAAGAAATGCACCCGGTGTGGCTGGCCCAGTACTGTCTGGACTAATGAGCAGGAGTGATACAGGGAGGAGGTTTGTTGTTTTATAAGAAATGTCTTTAGTCTGCAGTGTACTCTTGCGAGTCAGAGGTGCTCAGAGGCAAACAGCAGATCGTTTTCCCCATTCTTCCCTTCCATGCTATTTCTCGGCCATAGGTTCCTTCAAAGATTCCATCCACAGCACAGTGATTGTACCCACCATCCACTCCCATACACAAGGAAACACTCCAGGAACTGAACCTGCCTCCTCCTTCCCACTGTCCCCCAGACTCTGCCCCACTCGCAGGAGGCAGCAGCCCTTTGCTCAGGCATGTCACAATGTGCACATTGCAAGTACCTCAAATGAAAAAAAAAAGCTGCCCTCCCCAGAAAGAGAAATTTGCACAGCTGGCACCAGCAATTTCTAAATTTRACACTTGCCCCTCAAACTGAAGAAGTCATTTGCATTCTCCGCTAGCCATACATTTTCCATTCTGCAGCACCTACGGGTGTGCCAGGGGAGGATGGGGYTCCCCTGGCTATTGCAGGCCCTGACCCCAGCGGGAGTAGCAGCTTTCACCAGAAATGTGTGGGACACATCCTTTCCATCAAGAAAAATCCTTAAAGATGGGCTGTCAAGCATCCAAAATGCTCATTGTCACCACTAATTTAGGTAAGTACTGGTTTTTTAGGAGTGAAGAACACCTGTGTCCCATTGGGAGGGTCAGATGGACTTTGTAGCAGAAAAAAATGAGTTAGGGAGCCCTTACACAGCATTTTCAGAAACAGCCAGGCACTGGCATTTCCCTCTTTCAAGTACCTTTGGAGCACTTCAGCACTAGCAGCAGCAAACTCAAAGGGAGACACACTTGTGTGCCTGTCTCCATACAGGCACCAGGGATGAAAGGATGAGACTGACCCACATCAGCTGGTTACTTTCTCCATGGAAGTCTTGAATTATGACTTTGATGACAGATGCCTGTATAAATGGATTCATATTTCTCTAGTTTAAAGGTATTTGGTTTTTCTCAAGGTATCTTGAGCTGATACTGGCCAGTTCAAAAAGTACAGTTAAAAATACCCTTTGCTATTTCTCCTTTATGCTCCAGAGAATCGAGAAGAAAAATAAGAGCATTACAAAAATAATGTAATCAATGTATGCAATGAAGGGTGTTCTTGGACATCTGCAGAAGCTCAAGATTTGAATAAAAGTTTAGCTCTGAGTCAGATCACACCTTGGAACTCAACACTGATCTGCAAGTTTGTGARTCATCCTGAGGAGGGTGAAAAAAACAGCAGTAGTCTAGACAAAAATCAGTTGCATAAAATCTAACAATACATGCCTGTTTTTTTAGCCTCTCTCAGGGTTAGAGACAACTATCTGTGTGAGAAACTCAGAAGAGTTTCACACTTACTAGTCAGGAAATATGGCTGGAACATGCTGTGCTGCCAGATATTTTGTGACTTAGTATCTGACCCATCCACTACAGTCTGGGAAGAGGACTGACACCATGMATAGAAACACCAAAAAGTCCTTGGCATCTGCATCTTGACCAGACTGCAGCAATTCTCCTAATAACGATCCAGAGCTTGCTCTCTCTCCCTCTGCTTTCAGCCCAGACCAGAGCTAGATTACTTTACTTTGTCAACTATGCTGATTCTTGCATTTCTTATCCCAGGATCCTACTATAATTGATCATGGTTCAGCAATTTAATGAAATAATTTTGAAGCCAGATTTTTTCCCCCAGCTCCTTGAATTGCTGGTGCCAGCTAAACATGTAGGATGGATCTGCCAAATGGGCTTGAGGGTCTTGCCACCCTTGAGTGGGACGAGACCTTTAGAGGAACTGAGCAAAAAGAAAAGAAAAAAAAAGTCTGAATAAAATGTCCCAGTCTCAGGAAGAAAGATTCTCTACCAATAGTCATCGTGCACATTAAAAGGGAGTGAAGAAGGAAAATGAACACAAGATATGCAAAATCAGTAACGTTCAATCTGTCAGTGGATTGCAGAATAGTTACTTACACCAGGTACACTTTGTTCATTGTACAAATTAAAAAAGGAAAAAAAAATAGTACCCTTTCCCCAACCACACGTAAAAAAGCACTTAAAAGTTCAAAGGTAAAGCTTGGCACATTCCAAATACGAAATGATTCACTTGACATGCAGCAAAATATACAAGAAGTGATTATTTTTTTTTTCTTTTTTTTTTAAACAAACTTAATTCAATTCATTATCTTTGCTTGGCACAATTGCAATTCATTTTAAAAAAATATTTGAAAAAATACTGAAACTGACCTGAATTCAAGTATAACGGTTTCTTCAACAGAAACATTATCAATGCAATAAAACATCACACAGAATATATCGAAGCGTAACGTCTTCTGGTTGTTTTTTTTTTTGTTTCCCCCCACCCCCGCAATTTTTTTCTATACAGTTTTAATGCCAACACAACTTACAATTTTATTTTAATATTATTGCATTGTTTTTGCATATCTTGTGGAACAGAAAATGCAAAGTTACTGATTCCCTTTTCGAAAGCAGAGACAGTGGTTTGTTTTTGCATTCGARTGGCCCCAGATACAGATCTCCTGCAGCTCAAACCAGAATGTGGAGAACTGCACTTACACACACACACGCACACACACTCGCTCCTATTCCTCCCACACTCACAGATACACTTAGCACTAAAAAGAACCCAAATCAATCACTCAAATGTGCAAGACTATATCAAGTGCATTGCCTACTATCTTTAAATTATAAAACAACAACAAAAAAAGGTTTCAGTTACTAGTAAATAAAATTACAAATTCTCGGTGTACATAATGGTTGGTAAAACTCATCTATCATTATACTTCTACCAAATTCCAATGGCGAAAACCCCCCCCCAGTTTAAATAATACAACATGGTCAAACCAATTTAACATCTGCAAAAGTGAAAATAAACCAAAACAAAAAAGGTAGGTGATTACAAAACGCTGTAAACACTCCCTTCTCCCTCAAAATAATAATAATAATAATAATAAAATAGTCAAAATAAAAACTGCAACATGCTTTCAAGAAAATACCAAAATGCAAAACAAGAACTCCGCACAGGCCCGGCGGCCCCTCAGCCCCGCTGCCAAGCCTGCTCTCCCATTGGCTGGCACAGTTGGCGCGCTGAGCTCTGATTGGCCGGCAGAAGACTGCTTGAGCTCCGATTGGCTGGCGAGTGACCASGCGAGCTCGGATTGGCCGGCAGGGGCCACTGCCGGAGTCTCGGCAGGGCTCGGATGCCCGTGGGCTTCTCCTGCTTCCTCCTCCCCATGGCCGTGTGGGAATCCACAGCAGAAGTCTTCCTCTCCTTCCGAATCAAAAGGCCTTGGCTTTATGGAGACGGTGAGGCTCATACAGAATATGTGCAAAATGATTTTTACAAGCAAAGTTGAAATACACCCGTTTGGCGCAGGGTCCTTTTGGCTGGGGCCATCCACAGGAAGCTGAGGTTCCCCTTCGTGCTCCGGAGGCAGCTGTCGTTCCTTGTGCAGGGACTGAAAAAAAGAGGGAGCTGGTTCTCCTCCTCTTCTTCTCCTCCTCCTCACTCTTCCTTCATGGACACGTGCTGGGGTTATATCCGCTCCTGAAAAGCTTTCTTACACCACCCAACTCTGCGACTCGTCCCAACAGAAATGAATGAAGAACGCTGTTCCGGTTACTCCAGGTCACGAGAACAGTGAGGCACTTCTGAAACAAACCCATTAGGAACATTGAAACAAATAAAAAACCAGCATTGCTTCCAGCCCTGGCAACTACAGGCTGCTGATATAAATCCTGCTGTCCTTGAGCTCCTCCTGACTTATCCTACAATCCGGATTCTGCACCTCTTCCTCTTCCTCTCCTGCACTGTCCTGCCCTGGGTCCCTGCAGTTAGCAAAAGGCAAGAGGTTGCCATTGGGGCTCTGCTTGCTGTTACCATTGAGAATGTTGTCTGCTGCATTTTCCATCTCTTCTATTGTCATGTCGCAGGCGTCTGCGAGCTCCTGGGTTGTGACCTCAATGAACTTTGGATCTTGAGCAAACTGCATCAGTCCTTCCGAAATCAAGACCTTCAAAAGCAGGTGGGGAACCAGAACACAAAAACAYGTTAGTACTGTGCAGCATCGATCCTGTCACACCTCTAACACAACCCTCTTTACTGCTGTGTTTCCTTCTCCCATTCATGCTGCTAAACCCCTGCYGGGAGATGGGCCCTCCTAGCATTTGTGGGCACCAATGGATCTGTTGCTCTACTCTCCCGAGSACCATGTTTCTAGCTGGCCGTGCCACAGCGTCCTTCGCCACTGCGTTCTTACCGCTTCCACCAGGCTGCTGGCGCTGCCGTGGAACTGCCGGCTGCTGCCTGCGGTCGGGCTGGGCACCGTCAGAGACACCGGCCGGGCTCTCCTGGGGCTGCTGCCGCTGTCAGGATACCGGGAGCCGCAGTGGACTGACGGCAAGCTGCTGTTGAGCTTCTCCGAGGACTCGGCCCCTTCGAGGCGCAGSGTTGGGATGGTCTGTTGCGGCCAGCCCCGGTTGCAGGGCGTGGCCGGGGGCGTAGCACACAGCCGAGAGAACATGGTGGGGGAATGGCTTCGCTGGAGCAGGGGACTCAGGCCAGCCACTGCTAATGCCTGTGGACAGAGGAGGGACACGGTGAGTGAGAGCTTGCAGGGCTGGAACAAGGAGGTGCTGGAGAAACCATCTGAGAAAAGGCCTGGAGAGTCTCGGGGCTTGTGAAAACAGCACCCTGAAGGGTTTGGATGTTGGCTGCAAGCTCATTTTGCWAGCTTTTCTTTAAATGGTGTACCCTGTGCTAGTGCCAAGTGCTGGACTGGAAACTTTCAGAACCGCAGTTCTCTAGTCTGGTAGCCATGGCACTGCTAGAAGGGATGCAGCCCCACTCCACATGCACTGCCAGGAGGGATGCAGCCCCATTCCCCATGGCACTGCTAGAAGCGATGCAGCCCCATTCCCCACGGCACTGCCAGAAACACCACATCTTCTCCAGAGGGCGAAACAGTAATTCACTTTCCCACCACTGAAACCACACATAKCACAGGCTTTTATTGCCAGGCTTASTGTATTTTAARTGAGCAACTGAGGAACCTGAAAGACACCAGATGTGAATTTTAGATGTGTCTGCAGTTGGCAATAACTTTAAATCCACCACTGGATTTTAAGGCATCTGCTGTTGGTGGGAGGATCAATATCTGATGATTACACTTTCAGCCATCCAGTCCTTCCTGTAACCATATACACAACCTCTGAGTCATCCAGCCTCCTCTTGTAACAAATTCCTCAGGAAGCCTCTTGTTGTGCAAGGCTGATCTGAGGCCTTACTGATGTGACTGCTTCCTTGTTCTATAAACAAGACTGTCAGAGTCATAGGCTCATCTCATAGAGCTCATGGCTGGGCAATGAAATAAATGCATAGAAAATGCAAAAGCATGTGGATTGTGCTGTATTCAGGCTGGGGTTAGGCTTACCCAGATTCAGCTGTGGGAAGGCTCTGTTTAGTCTAAGCTAACTGTGCAGAGAGGCACTGGCAAGCCTCCCTCGTCTTCAATGCCTGCCTGAAAATGCTGCCTCAAAGACATGACTTACACAAGGCTTAAACCTGCCCTCTGGTGATGCTCCTTCCCTCTGTTGACCACAGTCAGACTGAACTGACTGATTTAAACAGACAGCTMACCTTAAGCTATGTAATGCTAAGTCCATCTGCCAGTGAAATCCTTGGGAGCAGATAACTACATTGTGCTGATGACTTCAGCAGTGTCAGGTAAACAAAAGAATTAATTAGTCACCTGCAAGTTCACCAAGGCTTTTCCAGGAATTAGATGTCAGACTCCTATCACATTTCAGTGAAGAAGTAAGTTGTTAAAACTTTTTCTGAATAAGTCATGCCCCACAGGCTATGACAGCCTCAGCACATCCCTTAAACTGCCAGGACTTCAAGAAGAGACCTAGATCTGTCAGGCAGGACAACTGAACTAATTTTTCAGCTTGTTGGCAGAAACATATGCCAAATGTTTTAACAAAAATTTAAGGTTCTGAGGAAGCTGGAAGAAGCTCTGTGGGATGCTTTGAGCTTCAGCTGCATACATTTACATATCATGATGTACAGGTATTCCATGAGAACACCTCTTCAAGCATTCACYRCAACAGAATTCATCAGGTTTAGGAGAGGCAACCTTCCCACTCCGTGGTTTTGTGCTGCATGGTGGGATGAGGAAGGGTGAAGTAGCTCCATCTTATTTGTACAGGTTGGATGGAGGTGATTCTGTCAGCTGTGTGGGCTGCCATGGGAGGGCAGGAAGTCTCAGGAGGGCTGTTGCTGCTCTGGTGAATGTGGGAAGCTGTTTCCTGACCAATCCTCCCTGTTCCAACACATTTTCTGGTTTTCCCTGCCACCTCGAGGGAGGTGGGTTGCTTTGAGTTTTAGCTGCATACATTTACATAYCATGATGTGCAGGTATTCCGTGAGAACACCTCTTCAAGCATTYACCGCAACAGAATCCATTAGGTTTAGGAGAGGCAACCTTCCCACTCCATGGTGGGAAGCAACCCTGCCTCCCTCGAGAATGAAAGGATAACTCTCTGGAAGTGAGAAAAGCCAGGGATTCTCAAGCCTACTCACTCATCTCCTCACTCCTCTGACTTCTCACTCCTCCCATTCCTGCTGTGGCAGCCTGAAGAGGCAGCAAGGCCATCCTGCCCTGCTTTGGGGGACTGCATGGAACAAGGATGTCACACTTGCAAGGCTGGCACTGCCATCTGCACCTGTTTCTTTTATAGTGACGAAAAGTGGCATAATCAAACCAAAAGACACAGATCTCCTTTGGAGTCTGACAGCTGGCTAATCATCTAGGTACGTGCCTAAGCATACATTTGCTAGACTGCTGAACACAGTTACAAAGGGCTTAAGAGGCTGATTGATTACATGTAATCAGTTTATGTTTTAAAATGATTAATTACACTTACTGGTTACCTTTAATTAACATGAAAGTAGACTGCACATTTTATTCATGTGCATACTGCCATCAAAGCCTGTGTAATTGCACTGCAGTATGCAATTTGGGTAGTTATTTTTATCTTTTGCTAGTACTTTATTCTTTAATGAGCATCAGGAAATGATACTGTAGCTGACTCCAAAGGATATATTCCTGTAGCATTCTTCTGGGAATGATAAAAATCCTGAAAGCAGTAAGGAGTAGGATTGCAAATCTGATTGCTAAAACCTGGGCCTTTGGTATGGGTGAGAATCTATCCCAAATGGATTTTAAACARTGGGTAGGGATGCWCTRGAGGGGCRCTGCAGGTGGCAGGGGCCCTGTGTRGTTATTAAYACTCACCTGATGATGGACCAGATGCAAAGGCAGGACTGTCTTCTGCGAGACGTCCACGCCCTGGTTTTTCTGTCTTTTCAAACATTCTAGGTGAAAAGATGCTCTTCGACCTGAAACAGCAACCACACACAACGTTTACATCACTCATAATACACCACAGGTAATCTGTTTTCAGTTTCTTTAGTGCAGTCCCACTGGACATACAACAAAGACACATGTTTTAGGTTCTGTCCACTTTCCCWTGATGCCGTGCCCTTTCCAAAGCCTCTGTATTTACAGAGAGCACTCAGGCATCATGAACCCATCAACACTACCTTCCAAGCAAGCTGCAAGGTAGGATTTGGAACAGTTTTTCCCTCAGCAGGGTAATGGCAGCTGAGACTCTGGTACTGTGCTGGCTGTACACAACATGCAGACGGGGACATCAGGCTGCTCAGGTGACACTGGCCCCCTGCTTGCAYGTGATCTGTGTCCCTCAGCTGCCAGACATACCACAGTTTATRAGACTGTCTACAGCAAGGTCAAGTGGAATTGAATAAATCAATGGTCCATTTACTGATGAATGGAGGGTAACTTACATAGATATGAAGCATTTTCAGACTTTGGAAGGAAGGGAAGGGGGAAGAAAAGATTTTAGTGGGAACTATTGAAACAGTCACATTGTTTACTTGCTATAAAATTAAACTTCTGTAAATATGAGAAAGGAACTCCCTATGAGGAGCTTTAAACTACTGAAAAGTATGTTTGTGATCAGGTGCTTTACTTCTGAAGAACGGCAAACAATCCAGTATTAAAGATTAAGGCATGGCACACTGAAATATTTTGTAGTCTTCTTGATTTTGTTGACATTTTTCTAAAGAAGGAAAGAAAATTAGAATTGTGAAAATAGCAAGTATCTATAATACTGGGTTGTTGARAAAAAGCCATCTCAGGGTTGGAGAAAATTCGTTATAATCCAGAGAATGAATGTTACAATGCAGGTTAAAAGTACTTCCTCTTTCTAGAGGAAAAAAAATAGTAAAATGAGTATGACATTAGTGTATAAATATTCACTAGAATGYAGTTAACAAAGGACTGTATCAAGAGCTGACTACTTTACAGATGGATATAGAAGCTGTCATTGCCTAGTACTTTTGGATTTGAAATAAAATAAGTGCTCTTACAACATTCAAGTGTCCTGAAGGATTTAAGTGAAGACTCAGTAGCCTCACTTTAAACATTACACTACCTAGTCTGTCACTGTTATTTTGTAAAAATGTATTTTATATGCATGATTCTTTTTAGTTTCTCCCTTCAATGCTCTTTTTACCACACCAACACTCAGAAGCAGGCTGAAAAGTGTTATACCCAAGAGTTCATTTTCTTGCTGACTCTCTTGGTACTTTCATAAAACTTTATGATTCATGGGTTTTACCTTACAGTAAAGCACTTGAAAATCTCCAGGTACAATTAGAGCAGAAGGCAAATTTGTGTTGTGTTAACTTAATCTGACATTTGGTGTCTTCCTGGTAGCAAACAAAGGAGACAATCTCTCATTTCTCCTTGCTGAATACACACAGAGCAGAACACCATAGACTCAAGGCTCACCCATTCGGTGACTCCCTGGTGATTGTTTGGAGAGTACAGTGCTCAAATAAACTGCTCTAACTCATAGGCAGACTTAATCAAACAGATCACAGGGACTGTCCAAACAGCCACARGTTCATCTGCTGACTGAGTGTGAAGCTGGCAGACTCATGTGTGTGATCAGGATTGTCTGCACACCCTGGTATCCCTGGCCTCAGGAGCTGAATGAAGCAAACAGCAACAGCCATGCTCCACAGGCTGGGATTGCTCCAGGGAGATGTGGGAACTACATCAAGGGAAACACAGCCTGGCCCTGCTGGGACGATACCTAGTGCTGAGGAGCAGAGAAACCCCTTCTTCGGAGAGTGCCGGGTGTCCTCTCCTTTGTTGTTTTCCGGTGGAGTGAGTTGTCTGTTTTCATCATCTTGGTATGCAAGCCTGGGAAGGAGAGCAGAGGGATTTAGAAAGGCACTTGATATTGGACAAAATAAGCCCTCTTCCAACAAGGAAGCCAGCCAGACCATGCTAGCAAAGGGAGCAAAAGCAAGCTAGCTTCAAACTTTACTGATCCAGAAGCAGTAACAAGAGACCGTGAGACAAAGAACCCTTTAAAATGAGGTCTGGGAACATCAGGAGGTAGAAGTGAATGTGGGAGGAGGCCTTGCAGATCAGGATGTTTCACTCAGAGAAGGAAAATCCTAGGTGAAAGATACCCATTTCACTGTTACTTCTAGGGTTGAACCGCATTAAAAAAAAATCTGATATTTGAGTTGTCTGACTAAAATTTTATGACCTTCTTCCATTACAAGAAATTTTTGTAGAAAAACATGACCTCTTCCCATTTCTCCCCCTTAGTTAAAGAACCACCCAAAAACCTTGACTAAAGCTGCTAAGCTCACATTTCGGTAGAGAGCAGACTTGGTTCACTACAGTACTCGATGTCTTCATTCAAATTTTCATCATAAGTCTCATCCTGAGACACTTCCTCTTGGCAAACAATTGCCAGCTGGCTGTCTCTGGAACTGGAGCTAATGAGCAAAAAAGACAAGTCAAGAGATGGAGAYGGTAAAGACAACCTGTTACAAAGACAAGAATGACAAGCTCCATCTGTCTCAGTTTATTATAATGCTGAAGAGCCATCATAGAAAAATCAATGCTGAACACAGCTACAGAGTTCCCAAATACAAACAGCCTTTGTCTGTGTCCTCTTTCACAGGATGACTTTTTAAGCCAATGCTGAGCAATACTGGAAATGTATTTTGTCATTTGTGACTACCTGTACTTTAGTAATGTGCACATCACACTGACCACATTTCYAAAGATAACACCTCACTGACCTCACAGGAAAATCTGAGATGGCCCTCAGTAGTAAGCTTTTTCTCTTGTTGCAAAAGASTGGGTTATGGATTTCAGAGAAGCCTCCTGGACACTCACAGTAGTAACCTTTTCATCTATGTGATGTGTGGCCTTTGCCTCCCAAATCCCTCACTCTGTGCCAGCTCTGCCCTCTGCCTCCTGGTCACATTCTCATCCTTGCTGGTTTTTCCACCTTTGGTCCCTTTTTTCTCATCACTACTGCAGAGTGCTTCTATTAAATTCAGTAGGATCTGTTCAAACCCWTAGGTTTGACAGCCCTTAATTCCCTGCTTGTGTCCTCTCTATCCCTCTGTTTCACATTTCAGCACTTGTATTTCACTTCAATTGGACTTTGTGTTTTATGAGGAGTACAGTAAAATCTGGAGGTAGCTTGAATCTTTGAGGTACTGACATGGAGGTATTGGGAACAATTTCAGTTTCTTACTAGCATTTGCAGAAGAGATCAGGGTGGCATTTTTTTTATCTTTTAGGGACTGGAGAGGCAATATTATTCTGTCATGTGGTTAAAGCAAAAACCATTGGGAGAAATGTGTGTATGCATTGTATAAAAGACCCTCTAGGACAGTGCTGCAGTGACCTTCYTCTGAAATGGGAAGCAAGTAAAACTGCTGAGGTGCAGAGGGGAAAAAGTGGCATCACCTCCTGTTCAACAGTCTGTATTTAGCCAAATCCATACAGAACTTCTGTATGAACATGCCAGGGTGTACTTCACTATGCTGTGATCAGAGAACGTGTTTGGCCAGCCAGAATCTCTAAAAAAAACCAATTCTAGAAAACAGCYAAAACATTAATCACTACCTGCCCTGAGTTGGGAGTATTTACTGGAGCTGYCATGGTGATCAGGACCTCTATTTCAGCCCTACTGACACAAAAAAGGAGAGCTCATATTCAGCATTCATAGGAATTTGGAGTTGGGATAGGATGAACAGTGGGTCTTACATCCAGACARCATTAGAGGAGAACACGTACCGTCCCAGTGTCTCGTAGTAATGTGTCCTAATTCAGGGAACGTGCCCAGGGAAGCAAGGAGAGAAAAGAACACCACGTTAGCAGTGTCACAYCAGCACAAGTCAGCAAGGAGGAGGGCAGATGGTAACAAACGTTGTGCAACTCCTGCGGCCTCCCTCGGGAAGGCACAAAATAGAAAAGCCACGGGACTCTTCACTTGGGCAATTCTGCACCCATTGAAGTTCCTGTCTTATTGCCCTATTCTGTCCTTTCCGGAGGCAGCATTTGTCCACCTTTTCACACTGTTCACTCTCTGCACTGAAAAAAAAAATCCATCTCCTTCCTGCTGTTTCTGAAAGTATTAAAAAAAATCCCCCACTGAGAAAAATTATATTCCTTTTGTATTAGTCATCTGTGTGTAGAGTGCCTGAAAACTGTCCAGAGAAGGSGATTTACTTTGCCTTGTTTCTGAAAACCTTGCCTCCCTCCTCCCAGAATGCCCTGGTGACTTCTGTAGGGATGTGACCCACTGAATGAAAAACCACTGACTTCAACAAAACTCCTTATTGGGCAATTAAGACATGAAGTGCACTCTCCTTCAGTTACCAGTTGATAAAACACCTCCCTGCATTGAAAGAGGTATTAATAAGGTTCCCTTTAGACCTTACAAAGGTTTCTTCCTCATAAAGCCCAAAGAAATCAAGTGTGTTGGTCCMTGAGAGTGCTGCTGCTGTGCAGTGGCCAGGTGGTGCACATCTGTTGCACTGGGGGCTTTGGCACAAGTGGAGYACCAGAAGGCTCCCTCCAGGCTACTGGGCAATGTCTGGGAGTGATTTCAGCTCAGCAGCAGTGCTCTGGTGTTCACATGCACCTTCCAACACCTGCTCCTTTGGCTCACTCTCTGCTGGGAAACTTACCTTTTGGATGGGAGTTTCCAAGGAGCCTCCTGCACACATATGGTGGGTGACAAGGGCGTCCCATGGCCTTCCACTGTGCTGACAGTGCTGGGGTAGTTGGGTGGGCTGGGGAAGCGACACAGGGCGGTGTTGTTGGCATTGTTGATGTTGGCRTTGGAGCCTGAAGATGAGTAGCTGCTGGGAGTGAAGGTGGAATCCACCAGCTTCTCGTGAGATGGAGACTCGGTATCTCCGTGGTTGTTGCCAGACTTGTTGATGTGCAAAGGTCTCTGGGTGGTGAATGTCTGGGGGAACCCACTCCTGCCGTCACTTTGGTAATAGCTCACGTGGTTTCCAAACAAGCCTCCAGCTCTCTGTTGGAGAAACAGAGGGGATTTTCCTTTGTAAGTGAGAAAAAGTGCAAGGGCACTAGTGTTTCCTGCTTAGCCTGTCCTTGAGGAAAAAAAGTGAGGACCAAAGTGAGCATGATGGTAATGGTGCTCTCTCTTCCAGAAGGCAGTGTGTCGACTTCTCTGTCTTACATAGGCTCTGAAAGCTTTAGCTTTCTACAATATTGCAGAGGACTGGCAGGTGTAAGTGTAGGCAAAGGTGTCTCTACCCCTCCCACCAGTCCTGGGAACCCAGGGGTGGGTATGGATGCAAGAACCAGGTAGCTGCTGTCTGGTTTTCCCAATTAYAAAGGAACATTTAGACATGAGAGGGGATTTGAGAGGAGAACGAGAAAATGTTAATCACCTGGAGGAAGAAATGAAGAAAGATTTAATGAGCCAGTTATGTACTGTTTAGATGGTGAATAATGAAATGAACTGACAGCATCTTTCTGTAAAGAAAGGAGGAAAATGCCATAGGAGAGAAGAAGTTACCAGAGGAGACGATTACAAGAAACAGGAATGAAATAAGAAAGAAAAGATTCAGGTAAATTGCTCAGAAAATTTTCTCCTTCTGTGAGAGCTCTGTTGGGTTCTTTTGGATGTACTTTTTGGAATGATATTACCAGTGCCACTGAAAGGAGGAGTGAACAAAACACTAAAGAGTGCCTGGYGGCTGCTCTGCAGACTGCAAGATGGCTGAAATGATCTGTTCTTTAGTTTAGGTTTCATGAGGGAAACTTCCAGYGAGATGTTTCCCTTGAAAGAAAGAGGGAAGGAATTGGGATAAAACTGCAGAGATCTTAGGACCTGGCACTTAAGACCTAGGTCCACCACTGTTTTCTGGTAAGATCTACAAAACAAGGAGGGCTCAGCTGAAACACAGAATGCACAAAAGCAAAGGTAGCGCTCTGAGCTCAGCCTCAGTTCACAGACTTGTTCAGAACCTACCCGGAAGATGTCATCTTCAGAGGCAGCAGAAACAGCTTCTTTCATGGCCTTATCCAGCTCTTCTTCAGCTGTCAGGTCTCCAGAAATTGCTCGTCGGATCTCTGGCCCAATGTCGTGGAGTGTGCGCAGACCAGCCTGCAAAACAGCAAACTATAGAGCTTCATATCTCCGAGTGGGTACAGGAGAGATAACAGCATTGCCATTCCTTCCTAAACACTGTGGAGCCCTTTTACTTAACAWAGCACCCCCAGCTCCTAGAAAAAACACCAATAAATTCTGTTCTTTCATCTCCATCTTGGAGAAACTCTTAGCAATAGAACTGTGGCATGTTTGTTGCTAGTCCCTGGCTTCATCACAACAGGACATAGACATAAATCCACAGGCCTGACTTAGCAGGTCTGTGTGCTTTCAACTCTGGGTTCTCAGATCCACAATCAGAAGCTCCAGTGCAGCCATAGTTCCAGTTACAACCATGTACTTTGGTGCCTCTGAAAATCTTTTCTTTTTAATCAGCAGCTTACACATGGATGTAATAACTAAGCTACTGACATCTGGACCTGAAGAGTCCTCAAATCCTCACTGACTGGAGTCTGTTCCGAAGAGTCCACCCAGGGTGATAAGGTGTGGGTGTACTGGGGCCTCATTCTGTATTTGTGCCTGCATCACAGTACTTTTAAGCTTGCTGAAACTACAGTGTACCCTTGAGGGACAAAAAGAATGCTGGTTATACAGTCAATGGGGCTTTCTCATTCTGTCACACAGCCTGGTAGTCTACTGAGAGAACAGGTATCACAGCAGATAATGGATCCCAGTCCTTACAGTGTGATGCCCTGTCCATTGGATGGCCTTGGCATCCAGGTATGCTTTTTGCTTTTTAAGTGGTTTTGCCTCCTGGGAACATGCACTCCTCAGAATGGGTCAAATATAYGTGGGTAAACAAAAGTCTGTAGGACACGTCATACAAGTTCTCTGAAAGGGTTCCAAATTTCAAATATGGCAGATTGATAAATTTTGATTGTGTCTCGCCTGTGCCTTCCATTTCCAGAGCTGAGGGATGTAAGCCCATGTTCCATAGGTATTTCTCCAAAGAATTGCTGTGATAATTCAAGGGGTCTACGAGCTCCTTTCTAGTASGGGTAGCCCATTCTAGCCCCCAGAATGGTGAAGAGGGAAGTGAGGCCACCTGTCTCTACTGCACCACCCCTGTCCACTCAGGGCCCGCTTGTCACCTGTAAGGACAGCGCATTGCGCTGCGAGGGCTTCCCCACCAGCCCCTGCTCTTTGCGTTTCTTGAACTTCCGGAAATAYTCCTGGATCAAGAAAGTGGCGTAGAACTTCCCGACGGTCACCTCGTCATCTGCAAAAGGGGGTTGAAACAATAAATTAAATTAGCAGCTGATTTTAACAGTGTATGTGCTCATGTGAGCCTTGCAGAAACCTTAGGCATTTTTTTTTATGGCATCAGGATGTGGGGCTGAAGGAAGGGATTGCTCTGCAGCCAGAGCTTGCTGTAAATAGTCAGTAGGAGAGGTGCAGGTGGTGTTTGAGCAGAGTGGTTCTGCTGGCAGACAACCCCTACAGTCTAGACCTCTGGATGGATTTTGTTAATGAGGGAGTACATCTAACCTTGGCAGTCTCTGGTGTTGGTTAACCACACCGGATCTCCTTATAGCAGCAGCCTCCCAGTCTGGGTCAACACATGYTGCTGTCTTGTGACAGCCTGGGGTAAGACTTATTCACAGCCTGGGCTCAGCTACAGCATCTGACTGATCATTCATCCCAGGCYTGATTTGACCCTTCTCTGCACTGCAATTCTGTCTGTTCATGCCTAACATGGGTGTGAGCGCACAGAAAATATCACCTCTCCCCTGAAATGCAATCACAGCTGTGTTGCCACTCAGTAAAAACTCAGCCAAAATGTGCACGACATTTCTCTCCTCCCTTCTCCAAATCCACTGGATATTTTATAAAACATGGTCCACTGACTTCAGAGCAGGCAGAGCAAGGCTCAGGGCCTGGCTGCACCTGTTGGCCGATTACCAAGTGACATTTTGTGCCCAKGGGGCCACCTGGAAAGTCAGTGAGTGCCACACTGGATGCCCACAGTAACTCCTATTSATGCACAATTTCTTCTTTCCCTGATTTCTCAGCAGTAAGAACAGGATATTCATGTTAGTATRGAACAGACCTCAGCCTGATGAAATACAGATAGCTTGTGGAAGAGAGCCYGTCCCTGATATTCCACCTGATGATCACGAAGTGCTGTAGGACGTGACAGGTGGGAGTAAAAAAAAACAGAGAGACTCAGAGACAGGGACAAGATCCTGCACTCACCACCTGCAGGAGGCACCACCTGGTCCAGCAGCTTCATACTGGTGCGCTTCCAGATTTTCTTAATTATTGCTCTCAGCTCTTCGTTGGCTTGCTCCAGGTTACCTGCCGGGTGAAAATCATCCGAGACAAGAATTAAGCAGACCCTGCAGAGGAGCAATTTAGTGTCTGGCATGGCAGTCTCAGGAGGTAAATATCAGTGTTTTCAGTAGCGGGAAGTTTTGGCCCAAGAGATGCTCAGACCATTCCTAAATCTCCCTCACAGCAAGAGGTCTTCTTCCTAAATATGCACAGTCATCATTGGATAGGGAGATGACATTCCTTCTAGATACCCATTGCCTCTCAAATGAGTCACCTTCAATTTTATTTCTTGATTTATGTACATTCAAATCCCTCTCTTCTGTCTCTAGGTGTCTGAACCCAGTATCTTGTCCTCCTCAAGGTGCCGTTGTGCAGTTTTTATTTCTCTCCAGCACTAAGGCTCCTGAGGGTGCTGCACAGGGCTCTGCATGGCAGCAGCTCTTGTAATAGGATGCAGCAAAGATAGGGACACTGAGTAACTTGCTGGGGATGCAACACATGGGCAGCATCAAAGGCACAAATCTGACTCAGGAGGGCTAACTCCAAACTCCTGTCCTGACCGCTTAAAAGATCCTGCCAAGGCAAGAAAGCAGTTTGAGGCTTTAGATCATTTTCCATGAGTTCATTGGCAATGACTCCCAGAGTCTGAGGCTCAGGCAGACCAGAAAATTGAGTCCTTTTTGGGTCTCTGTTTCATAAGACACAAGATGTTTTACACGGGATTGTGGGTGACTTTTCCTCAGGAGAGTCTACAGTCAAATTCTGTTCAGCACAACTTTCAAAGCCTAAATAATTATTTTTTTTTTTAGTTTTGACACTGTTTTTTTTTTTTTTTTTTTTTTTTTTTTTTTTGGCTCAGCTGTGTACAGCTGGCACAGTAAGGTAGAGTTCTGCTGGTCTCTGCTTCCCCATACCTGAAATGTAATGCAGCCACTCCTGAGGCAGAGATGTTTAGCTGTGAATCATAGACCTACATGCTCTTTTAGTGCATCTCATTAATACATGAAGCCAGATTTGGACTCAGGACCAATATCTTTTATTACAGCAGGTGACAGAGTGCAACAAAGAAGACAAGCTGAGCCCCAAATCTTCCCTGCTTTCCTCAAATATGCCTGCTGTCTATGCAAAGCTATTAACAGTCCCTGTAAGTCTCATCTGTCTTTACACCACCACTGTTACTACATTGTAATGTCAACTCATGCTAATGGGAGCACAGGAGGAGTTTTTGTGAGATGAGACCCTCGAGTCCAAGCTCTTTTGTCTCCCTTGGACTGTAAGATCAGTGGCAACAGCAGTCAAAAAGTGGCTCAGCTCTGCAGACAGTATACAAAAAGGAAGCTTCTTTGCCCTTCATCCTTCCCTTAATTGCTGTTTGAGCACACATTGATCTAAAACTTTCAACTTTCAGACCACTGTGAAGAATGTGATCAATAATTTGAGATGATACTGTAGGAAGCACCAGCTTCCTAGGTAGTGGGAAACACTGTGCTCTCCTTAGAAGGTATTATTTCTCCAAACCCCTCTACATAGCTTTTTGTCCCATGTGATGACATGCTGCATATGAGTAATTTGCTGCATATGAGTAATTTGGATCATTTTACACAAGATTTTCCTATTGGTTTCTTCCAGCTCAGAACACCTTGGCATGAACACTGCTCTGCTGCCTTTTTGTACCTTTGCAGTCAGCAAGCTTCTCACCTTCTGTCTTGATTCTCAGTGCTGTTCTGACCAATGCAAAGAGAGTGGCATTGAACATGACAGTTCCATCACTGTTCAGTGGCATATTCATAGAGACAAGACGCTGTGGGATAAAGAGAAGAAAAACAACAATTATACTGTCACACATGGACTGAAGCATGCTCTTCCTTGTGATGCCCTCCAAACCTGCCATCCCTCTTATGTGAATATCCATGGTGTGTAGATTTAGTTACACCTTGAGAATGCCTTATTATTTCTCTCTGTCCTAATCTGTCTCCAGATGTGTGTTTAACAGTCCAAGCAGATGTGTGTTGAGAGCTGTATTTAGCTCAGGTGTGTTCTCCTAAGCACACACAGGACTGATGGCCCTGACTAGTGCACAACCCACCTGCTGGTGACCCTCCAGCCCTCGACTGGATGGTTGCAGCCCAGAGGAGCTGGTGAGAGACACAGGGCAGCCCAGGGGTGGTTCAGACACATGCTGTTGCTGCCTCTGCCTGGTGGGCAGCGAGCTGGGRTGTGCCCAGTGAGTGAGGCAGGGTCAGCTAGAAAATGCCACTGCAGGTTATTTAGTGTAAAACAACRTGTGGGGGTTGGAATTAGATGGGCTTTAAGGTGCCTTTTGAGCCAAAGCATTCTGTGTTCTGTGCCTGATTCTCTGATTTTGCTGCTGTGAGCCCAGCCTCCCCCTCACTGCAGTGTGCCTTACTTTGCAAGCCACCCGGTGAGGGCAGAGCTTCCCGAAGCCCAGGGGGGGCTGGATTCGCCGGAGCAATGTCACCACATCCAAGTGTTTGATCCGTCCCCTAAAGAAGAAAGCACAGTGAGGGCTGCATCCTGACCTGCTGGCCTGCCTGCAGAGTGCAGCTACAGCTGAAAGTGTCGCTGAGATCTCTTCAGCCTCACGCTGCTGCTCCCTGTAGCTTAGGCAYAGCCTAAAGTATTATTTCAGGCTTCTTGCATTTGGTGCCTTCTGCAGGATTTACTCAGCACTCAGATAACTTCTACCAGTGCAGAAATCCTAGCTGTCAGTCATACTTGGGCCAATACTTGCAAGAATTGACCTCAGCCTTTTCAATGTTGCAGTTAGTGCATGAACAGACAATTTGGGGTTGGTCCTCCATCACTGCCCTGCTCAAAAGAAATATCTGCTTATTTACTTGGTGGTCTGAGGCCTAGAGCAGGCAGAGAGGTGCAAAGGGTCTGTTTCTTTCCTTGTGGTTTACCTCCCACATAAACAGCCCCAAGCCACTGTCTTTTAATACTTGTTTATGCTTTGGGCTGTCACTAGAGTGAGCACAAAACAAAGCACTGAAATTCCTCCACAGTAGCAGTCACATTTCTCTTAAGTTTGAAAAATGACATCTCAAAAGAAGAATTCTCTCATGGAGGGAGGAAAGCTACCCAAGCCAGAGGAGGGGCATGGAACATAGATGGGGAAGAGGAATAAAAGAGCTTCCCATTAATAAACAGGGAGGATCAAAATGGCATCTGAATTGAGTGGCTATACATTATATGGCTTCAGCCACTTCACTCTTGTCTTCAAACAAGCACAAATAGTAGCATCTGTTTTGCTAACAAATGGAATATTTATTAGAATTCTGTGCTTATTCCCCATCCATATTAAAAGTCCCCCCCTGGGAAGTCACCATGAATGGGAAGAAGTGTTTAAATTCACATATCACTCTCATAATGTGGCACACCCTCACACATGGCAGAACCTGAGCCCAGATTAATCTTGACACTATGTCTCCTAAAGAGATCTGCTTTTCGTTTACACCAAAATCTCTTTCCACAGCTTTTGCTCTATGAAGGGGGCTTTGMAATTACAATTGTCAACTGTACTGTAATGCCACAGGGATCTAAATGCACTTTAAGCTTAAGCATGTGTCAAACAGAGCATGTAATACTGAATGTCAGTTAAGCCCTCATGTGAGTTGTTCTAGTGTAACTTTAAATCCCTGCAAGTCTGCTGATGTGAATAACCCCGCAGACAATGTAATGCAGCCACATGAAGGTTGCAATGGGCATATATCACATATGACAAAACTGAGATTTGAGCACAGCAGCTCTGCTGTGAGCAGAAAGTCAAGCAGAGGAGTCACAGCTCAATATCCCAAACAAATACAACAATAAACCAACTCTATCATCTCCTTTTCTCAATCCCCTGCTGCCTCTCAGGAAGTCTATACCTCTTCCTGATAGAAAGTAAAGCAATATCCTGACAGATAACAGTGCAGCCTAAATGCTGAGATTTCTGTGAGTATCCTTGCACTTTGGGCTTATGGATTTACCAGCAGTACCTTCTGCGATACCTGTTTTGGAAATTTTTTATTTAAAAAAAAAAAAAAAAAAAAAAAAAAAAAAAGGTTCCTGCAGGAGGAACATGGCACTTACTGCACTGGGTCTAGAGAACAGAAAATAATGGGCCTGTTCTCCTGAGGAGCTCTGATATCCAGGCTGGGTTACTTACTTAGCTTCAGGGTCATACTCTGCCCAGATCCTTTTAAACTCATCCAGGTGGTGTGGTCCTAAAATGGACCAGTCCCGTGTCAGGTAATCGAAGTTATCCATTATAACAGCTACAAAAAGATTGATGATCTGCAAACAAGGACAGAGATGATGTGATGGATGAGGCAAGGAACAGTAGATTTTAGCAGGTTGTCCACTTAAGGTCTGGATTTGGACTCACAAAACTATGAAGCCATTTGGKTTAGGTTCTTAATTCCACTATGCCATCCCTGCCAGTTTAAATGGGAAGAGCCTAGTGGTGGAATAGTCTCAGCTGGTTACATTTTTCTCTTCCCTACTAAATGGAGGAGGCACAAATTTACTGAATGCTTAGATGTGATGTGGTAGCTTTTTATTTACCTGTGTCTTTGCCTGGCAGAATGGGGTGGGAGAACCTGGGATTTATCTTCGATAGGCAGTGGGGCTGAGATAAAAGTCCTTTCTTCTGGCCCAAGACCAAAACTTATTAAACGTTGCTGCTGTTCACTGGGAGAGTTTTGGGCACTGCTGCCAGCTGCAGAGCGTGTGCTGTCGCTCTGAGTGATGCTGCATTGCCAACAAGGAGCAGATGCAAGTGGGATATGTGTATTCTCACAGTCATTGCTGCTGGCAGGGGAGGAAAAWCCTGCTCAGCAGCCAGAAGGAAGGTAGGAGGGAAGGTGGGAAGTGTGGCTAAGGCGTTGCTAGCCTCAGCACAGCCCACAACACACTAGTTTGGTTTTCTCATTGAGGGGGAGGGAGGAAGAGTGCTCCTTTGCTGTGCACAAAGCATTGGGATTGGAAGCAGAGCATCCCCCGGAGCTGGAGGGAAGCAGGGAAGGGGTGTTGTCACTAAAAGGGTGCTGCTGGGAAAGACCCCACGGGAGATTTCCCCTGTTCGAGATCATTCTCCTCCTGTGCATTGCTGATGTCTGGGGAAGCAGAGGCTCGGTGTGACAGAGGGGAGGTTTTGGGTTGGGGGGACTCACCAGGAAGGCACAGAGCATGTAGAAGCTGATGAAATAGAAGACGGCGAAGCTGCTGCCACAGGAGTGATCGGCTTCCGTGGAGTTGGCCGGCTCTGACTCCGGGTCRCACTTCTTGTCCGGGAGACATGCCAGCATGATTTCCTGCCAGGCCTCACCCGTGGCACACCTGGGCATGGCAAAGGGCAGGGGAAGACAGCAGTGACCTTGCATGTGACAGGGACTGGCATRTTAGCAACCTGTTCCTGCTCCCATGAACATTAATGGGAATTTTGCCACCGAGGTCTATTAAGAGCAAGTTTGGCCGATGGTTTTGACATCCACTGGCATACCCTGCTCCTCTGCTTGGTTTTCTTGCCATCATTAGGGCATCTTTTCTGACTGGCTTTGGCCACTGTGGGTGCAGGGCTCTCACATTTCAACCAGACTCATGGAGATCTGTGAYATGGCTGTGGATTGCATCTAAAAAAGTCCTCTAGCATTACGACAGTGTTGAATTTGTGCCAACTTCTCAGCCCTCAGCATCTCTCCCTGGTCCCAGCTGGAGTAGGATGATGTGCTAAGCTGAGATGGGCATGGACATGCCTAAGCACCAGTCCATCACATCCTTTTCCCTGCTACAAGTCCCACTGGCCAGATTTGAACCAATCCCCATTGGAGAGCACTGAAAACTGGCTGCCTTCCTTCTGCGTGGGAGGATTTGCATCCTTCCCCAGCACTGAGCGTGAGTTGGTGAGGTACAATACTAAATGAACTGGCCATTCCATCTGACAGAATTCCCAGGCTCCCCCGCTGAAGGACAGCATGTTTCTACTCACCTCGTGAACATGACATGGTAGGAGGAGATAAGCTGTGCCCGAGAGCAGAGGAATCGTGCTCCCAGACTGACACAATCCAGAGCTGTCACACACCCACCTGAAAAGCAGCAGCACTGCCTGGGGGAAGGTCTGGAAGTTATTGTTGCGGTTGATTTCTGTGGTATCATTCAGCGCAATTTTACCAAACACCTGGCAGAAAGCAGAGGTCTTTTCAGATTAGYCCTGCAAAATCCCCAAACCTCTTGCCACCTGTAGCTTTTGGCCTAACCCYGACTCTGATATTTAATGGAATCTGCTCTTATACTGAAAAAAAAGTAATTCCCATGTGTCTTTCGTATTTGTTCTTTCATCCCTGGCTTGTGCTTTATCACCAGAAAAGTGCTAATTTTGCAACAAGAGGCATCTTGTGTCAAAACAAGGTATCCTTCCTTATTCATACACTCTGAATACGTGACATAGGGCCTTGTTTTAACAGGCACTCATATGGGAGGGGAATCCAGTGAAATAAATCAGGAACAGAGATGAAAAAGYTCTTTCCTTCATTGCTTATCTGTCTTCACTGGGGGAAAAGACAGCAAAAARCCAGCAGCTGCAAAGCCTTGAGCTTCTAACTTTGTGGAATGCCTTGGATCTTCAMAAAACAATGTAAAATAATTGCCGTGGATCTGGAATTGTCCAAATGCTTGCCCTTCTATCAATACACTTGTCACCAGCAGGTATTTCAGAGGTCCTCCCAGAATGCAGCAGCATGAACATGCTGACTAGATTTGCCCAGACAAGGATGTCCTAGAGCTGCCTCCCATGCCACCAAATTCAAAAACAACTGGTTCATCCAGCCACGGCATGAAGCCTACAACCATCAGCAAAGCTTTTTAGGGGCCTGTCCTCAGGTGTGAAGTCCCCAGTGCAGCAGAGTTTCAGGCTTCTTYGAAAAAATCTTGGATAGCTGTGGTAACTTCAGGCAGTGGGACTGAGAGTTTAACAAACCTTTTGTGGCAGAAAGGTCTCTGCACAGCAGAGTCAGGACTATTCATTCCCCATCAGTAACAACATGGCAGAGATCTTAAGGGCTGAGAACTGCAATCTCTGTAGCCAAAACAAGCAGCAGGAACAGAGCAGCTCTGAGAGAACAGCTCTGAGAAGCTTCTTTTCAAGGAAATGTCACTGATAATTAGCCCCCCAAGAGAAACAAGGACGTGGAGAGAAGCACGGGGACAATGGTGGGAAGGCCTTGCCAGATGAGAGGGAGGGTTGGCACATGGCAGTTTTCCACAGGGGTTCCTCAAGGATGGATGGGCCCTCCCCTGCCTGAGCAGCCCCATGGCACAGGCAGCACTGACAGCCCCAGCTGCAGTGAGGAGGAGCAGAACAGTTCAATGCTCAGAGCCAGCTGGAGCCGAGCCCACACTGCTCATTTCAAGCAAATGGAGGTAAGGGAGCTTCCCATGCTGGAAGTGGGATCTTCCTTTCGACCACACCACTTCCCTCACATGGGAGGTACTGGCAGCAGCTGCTGGGGGTGTTTTGCATTAGGACCTGGGAGGAGCTGGAAGTGGAGCTCCCTCCCTCATGGCCTCTCCAGGCTGTGCCTCCTGRGCCATCATACGAGCGGCTTCATCCATCAGCATCAACTTGGATTTTTTCCASTTGAGCACATTAGGTAGTGAGGCTTGAATGTTGTTACGCTCCAAGTCGTGGCAATAGCTGACATAAAGTGGTAGGTCTCCTTTATATGGCAAATGCTGATATTTTCATCAGATGTGGTACACCCAGTCTTTTGTGGTAGCTGCTTAATGGRGTGAGGAATGATTTTCCTTCTTATGTGTCCCTATGTGTGAAGGAGCTCTGTGTGTCAGTTCAAGAGAGCTGCACGCAAAATATCTGAGTGCCATTTGGACAAAAAGTGGTAATAACGGGTCTGTGGGCTCTTGGCAAACAGGGAAAAYGAAAAAAAGTTGGTTTTCTTATTGGAAGACATGAGGACACAAAGYGACCTAGTAATCTAGATCAATGTAAAAGATCAATGTAGGATCTTCAGGCTGCTGAGATGATTTAAACAGAGGCTTGAATGTAAGCTAAGCACTGWACAGGTTACTCAGAAGTAGCTGACAGAAAAAGGAATAGAATTACAGAATAAAGCAGCTAGCCCTGGCAGCRCCCTGATCACTGTGGACCCCATCTGCGTGTGTGCTTGGAAGCCACTTATAATGCTTTGTACATCAGCATAACAGCAGCTTAATACTCTGAAGTGATTTTCTGCATAGCACAGGTAATTCTGTAAGMTCTGGGCCATTAGTTGGGTAGTAAAGGCAAAACTGGCAAGTTTACAGTATGAGCCTAGTAGACTAAATGACAGTTGTGATTACTGGGGCCATTAAGATAACCTGTGATAATTTCAGAAAAGATTAATTCTATTTTTCACAGTGGGGCAGGGTAGATGGAGCCTGGGAAAATGTGATTGTAATAGCAGGAAACAAATTAAAACAAGGTCAGAGGTCAGATGAATTTCATTACAGATTCTGTTGTCATTGTGAAACCAAGAAGCCTGTCATGTTTGAAGACCTCTGGAAGCAATTATGCCATGCCTTTCTATACTGTGGCCTCTGGTCCCAGATGGCTGACTTGTCTGAGAACTTTGATTAACACCAAAGTGGAAAGTGAAGCTTAGCTTGAAAAGCAGCTCGGCAAATGAGGCTGGGACTGTCACAGACTGTGCCTATATCACATTCCATCTTCAATGGTTTGTGTGCCACAGCAGTTCCTTGCACAGGTGAATGCTCAGGATGGTTCCAAGTGCATTTTGCAAATTGAATAGGATGTTGTGTTGATGCAGCTTCCTGGAGAACAGGCACAAACTCTGAGTGTTGGTACATTGGGTCTGATCCCATATTTACCTTCATGGGTGTAGATCAAAAGGTGCTCTTTAAAACTCAATGGAACTTATGCCAGTGTGAAAGAGATGCAAGAAAAAATTTGGGTTTGTTCAGTGCAGCACAGCCACCAGCCCACCACAAAACCTATTTTGAACTAACGAGCAAGGCAGAAAATCTTCCTGTGGATATTCCTTCAAGAGTGTGGAGGGCAGGCACAGTCCTTTTGCTGTTTGCATATTGTGTTCTGCCATTAAATGGGTCAATACTTTTTGCTTGTTTGCTTTTCTTCTGGAGTGTGTTGTGCTCCTGTTGGAAGTACACGGGCAGATTATGATGTTTTCCAGCCAAGRTTGGCTTCCATCTTACCTTACTGGGTGAAAACATTGCTGTGAGCCCCTACAAGCACACACTGATCTAGTTACCCTGTAAGCCAGCTCCCCAGCTCTAAGAGAAAACAGACACAGCTGAGCTCTTTGAGCATCGCTTACCTGCATCCCAATCACAGCGTAGATGAAGAACAACATCACTATTAAAAGAGCCACATAGGGGAGAGCCTAGAAATGAAAGAAAAAGAGCGCTGTGTCTCCGTTCGGTCGGTGCCCCTCGYGGCTTTGGGACGCCGGGCGCGGCTGGCCCAGCCCGGGTCTGTAATGCGGCCAGGTGGCCACTAGATGCCTCCACAGGCCCACGCTTGGTTGCGCGCCCAGCCCCAGGCTCAGCTCCGTGCCGCGGGGGATGGATGGAGCTCCGCTGCCTTTCTGCCACTCCCGCCCTCCACCGAGCCAGGAAAAACCAGKGTCTACACCTGCTTACCAGTCACAACCAGCATTACTCTGCACTAATGGCAATGTGATATTTTCGTGGATCCAGTCTGGTGAAATAAAGGATGCAACAGCTGCTGGAATACAAATTCAACACTTCTGCTAYGATAGCTGGTACCACCCCAAGTACCTCACGCAGCATCAGCATCTTCCCTGTTCAGTGTTAGGTGTCCCTGATGGCGTCTGCCATGCACTRAGTGTCTGTGATCAGCTGCTGAAGAGGAAAGGCAGAGCCCTGATATGCAGAGCTGCCTCCCAAGGAAGAGGTCAGTGCAATCAGCCAAGTGTTGAGTGCTACCAGTTTCCTCCACCACTAACAGGAATCAAGGGCTTGGGACCTCACAGGCTCAGGCTTTTGAGCAGGAATTTTTTGAAATATATAGTGCTCAAATCAGAGGTTTTCAGATCTTGCTTTCGAGGCRATGGGTGGATACATTCATCGTGAAAATTTGAGCACAGGACCTGATCTGGATTTTGAACACCCAATTTCACAGACTATAATGAGCCTACAAAATGATCAGAGGGCTGCAGCACATCTGCTGTGGAGACAGGCTGAGAGAGTTGGGCTTCTTCAGCCTGGAGAAGAGAAGGCCCCAGACTCTAGTGAACCTTCCAACACCTACAGGGAGATTAAAATAAAGCCACAGGGGGATTTTTGTCAAGGGCAGGGGGATTTTTGTCAAGGTCATACAGTGATAGGAGAAGAGATGATGGTTTTRAACTGAGAGAAGGTAGGTTTAGATTAAATATTAGGAAGAAATTATTTACTCTGTGTGTGAGTGAGACATGAACAGGTTTCCCTGGGAAACTGTGAATGCYTCATMCTTGGAAGTGTTGGATGGAKCTCTGAACAGCCTGGTCAAATGGAAAGTGTCCCTGACCATGGCAGAGTGGTTGGAACTAGGTGATCTTAAGGCCCCTTGCAACCCAAACCCTTCTTTAATCCTAAATTCAAAACAACTAAATCCTGCGGGAAAAATTGAGGAAATATTTTCACTTGCCACCTTAGAGATTTAAGATCTGCATAAATCATCTCATAGAGTTCTGAGTATTAAAATGGCAAAAAAAWTTAAATCCTTTAGACAATGACTGTAATCATCATCTTGAGGCTCARGGCAGATTCTTCTGGCTTTTTAGGGGGTCAGACAAGTCTGTATGTTTACCCCACAATGTCACTAGAAAAATCACGAGCTCCGAACTGGGCTCCAAACATTTTGGGATTATTTGGTTGGGACTTGGTACACAGAACATCTAAGAGCTCCTGGGATAGTGTCCAGACAGGAGCTGAGGTTATAACCTTAACAGCAATTCTCTTTTTGAGATGGGTATGGAAAGATGTCTTCTCTCCTGTCTGTCTGGTCCTCCACTTCATTTCCATGTTCTTCTGCTCAGCCCACCCCTCTCCATTAATGAATCTTCCTGCTCATCTCTGCTCCTTGTTCCCCATGGCTCCTTCAGCTCCCCATCTCCCATATTCTACTTTCCTGTCTCTGTCCTCCTCTGGCTCTGTTCTTCCCTGGTGTTACCACTGTGTCCTTGTGATTCCCACGGCCTTGCCGTGCCCTCAGCACCCTCTCATTTCCTATTCCTCCCACCCCCAGCCTGGCCCTGTTGCTGTCTCTGCAGACGGAAACCCCGCTGAGCATTTTCCCACCACTCTGAGCAGTGCCCCAGCTTGTACGTCAGCACTTCATGCCATGCCCAGGGCACGTGGAAGTTACCATGGGATCTCACTCCCTAAGTTCRTTGCTTATTAGGCTGCCCTGTGTGAGCAGAGCTGCTTCCTGGAAGCATGTGGGGACACTGAAGAGCCCGTGCCAAAGTCTGCTGGGATCCCACATTCTGACAGTGGGAGTGGCTGGATTAAGAGCGGCACAGTGGCTATTCTTAGCTACCAAAGGAGCCTCCCGGTAGTTGCCAGAGGAGGAGCTTGGAGCAGAGAATTCCATGTTATAAATGGCTAAAGGCTTTCAAGGGAAAAGGCACTTGCTTGCAGTGCCTTCTTTATTTTTTCCCCCGCTGCTCTGGAAGATCCCTCCCTTCATACTTTCTCCCACCACCCTACAACTCTGGCTTAACATCACTCTCCARTTGAAGAGGTCTGAAGGTCACTGGAGGGAAGTACCAGGTGCTCCCTTTCCCATCCATCTCATCATCTCCAGCCATGAGCCATGGCAAGTTCAGCTCAGGGCAAGCCTCTTGCTAAAGAGGCTGAAGGGGCACAGAGGCAAGGGGAGGAGAAGCAGGAACTGGAAAGTGTGACTCTGTTCCCTGCATCAGGRATGGCTGAGCTGTGCCAAGGGAATCTCATTCCTATGCACGCAAACAAAATGGTTCCCAGTGGTACTGCTTTAAATAATACCCTGGAAGTTCGCAACTGTTCACCCTGTGGTATGGGTGTCAAAACCTGCTGTGCAGGGTTAGATCCTCTGGCAGTCAAGTAGTGTGAAAAATATAAGCCTGRTGGTCTGGCTACTGTGACCACTGAGAGCTGCACTGGACAAAGTCCGTGCTGATCCCTGCTGTGTACGTGTGCTACTTCTGCTGACAAGAGACAGAAGTGACAATGAGCCACAGCACTGCAGGCTTTGGTTCTAGCTTGTATTGTTGCTGGTGAGGTTTAAGTTTTAAAGTGGGGTCAGTTCCTTCCCTATTTGAGTCAATGCAAAAGCTATTGACCATTTAAAGCCTCAGTCTAAGGGGTATAAATTTGCTGTTTCAAGACTTAGGTGTTGCATAAGTCCCTCTTTCACGCTTTTGTCCAGTGGTGCATTCTGCATCTTTTCTCATGCTTGGACCACCATTTGTATTCCTGTGCTGTGTTTCCCTGACACTTCCTTTGGATATGCCCCAGCTAACATCCAGGTTGTGCTGGTCCAGTAAATCCCGGTCATGTACTTTTAAAATGCAGGAATATGCTATACTTCATCTCTAACTATCATTTTACTGTATGTGGCTATGTTTTTTCAAGAAAGTAATTGTGGAGTTTATTTTCCTCCAAAGGTGATGATTGTTAGCCAATCCTTCACTTCTTCCTGTCTACTCTGGAACTTTACCTACCACTCAAATGCACCTGTCTCCAGAGAAAAAAGCAGCAGCAATTTAATAACTTGGCATTGTTAMCAGCTCAAAAGAGTAGGGCAAAAAAGGTGAGTTCTTCCTGGATGAAAGTATGGAGGCCACACACCTCTAATACTCACTGGAAATCCTCAAAACAAGGCTTAAAGGAAACTTAATTGAGACCCAGGTCTTCCTCCCATAGCTGTCTATTTTACTTAAAGATACACATATGAAATACAGCTCAAATAAAGGGGGGAACAAAAAGAGATTGAAGGGTTACACACAGGCAGTAATCGAGTTGGACTGAACTATTAAGGCTGTTCAGGAGTATCTCAGGCAATTACTCATGCTTTAAAGATGAAACTCACACCCAGRCAGTCATTCTCTGTGAGTCCCATTTAGTTGACTCATTCGTGCCTGGCACATTTGAGCTTGGGCACTGGTGTGAAACCCATCCCTGAGAGGCCACCAAGGGAAACCAAAAGGAGTTAGGGGTTYCTTGGAGATAAGTGAAGGAATACCTGGAAGGACTTGATGAAGGTCCAAAGCAGTGTCCGGATGCCCTCCCCTCGGCTCAGGAGCTTCACGAGACGCATCACGCGGAAGAGTCGGAAGAAGGTGATTGAGATGCGAGAGTTTTCCTCTGCGTTCTGGAAGCCATTGGCACAGAGGCAGGAGTTACAACAGCACGAGAGGAACGAGGGCCCTGGGCCACAGAGGAYGCTACGCCGAGAGTTCACTGCACTGTTCCTTGTCCTGCTACTGCTCCCTGGGCTTCCACTCCCCGGAGACAGGCCCAGGCTGGTTAAGCCTGCCCTGTCTCTCATCATGGTGAGGCTGCTCTACAGGAGCTCTCACTGTGCCTGGACTTTTAGGGCTTAGGGATAGTTATGCTGTAAACCCCTCCATTACATTTCCTCACACTGGAAAGAGGCAATTCCCCTTTGACCTTGCACCAGAGGAGAAAGACACTTTCCCTTTAGACCTGTCTGAAGTGTTTCACCCCAGCGAGTGCCTCAGCCAGCAGCTCTGGTGAATCTGGTGTCGGGCACCAGCCACGTGCTGCTTGCTCTGTTGGGAAACAGGAGCAGGTCCCAGGTTTGCCCCAGGGTGCTAAACACCATRAGGGCATGGTGTGTTCTGGTGTCACTAGCACTGCTGCCAGCCTGGCTGCCCCTGTGCTTCTGTGGCCATGCTCCTGGGGGCTGGGCCCTGGTCACTCGCTCCTGCTGCTGGGCCTTTTTCATTTCTCAYGACCCCTTTGTATTTCCCACAGTCTGCGCACTGACTTGTTTTTTTTTTAAAACATTTTATTTTGGCTTCGCTGCTACCGTTCAAGCGAGCACTATTTTAAAATAGTCTTTCTTCTGGCCTGTTTTTTCTCACAGCATCTGCTTTGTCCCTAAGCATTTTCCCTTGGGGTTGTAACCAGCTCTGACGTTCCTCAGCCTTCACATGTGTGAAGGCAACATCCATCTGAAGGCAGGCTCACCTGGCCTTGGCAGAGGATTYGCTGCCTAGCTCAAGGGCACAGCAAATGCCACGTTTTCCAGTTTATTAACCCTCTAAAATACTGTGCCAAGCCTGTGGAGCTGGTGCCTTCCGGTAGCAGCACTGTGGGAATGTGACCTCCTGTCACAGGGGGAGATAACACTGTCACCCTGCCACTTGACCTGCTGCGGAGCAAAGTGCATGGAAACCCCCTCTCTGTCCCCACTCAGGCTGCAAAGACTGCAGTTGGAGTCTAAACACCACTGAAAGAGCAACATTTAGGAGGAAGAAACAGTGCAGATCACCCCTGCTGTTAACTACTCACCACTGTGTAAACCAAGAGAGAACAGACCCTTTGGATTTCCTGTCACTGGGCAGTGAAAACAGCAGCTGCCTGCCTGTCTGCTTTTGATAAAACCCAAGGCACGGGAGCAGCCCGGATGGATGTTTCTGGGATTAAATGTCCAGATGCAGACGGGTACCTGTGCAGATTCCTGTTTCTGAGCCAGGATGAGCAGATCTGTGCTCTGCTCTGTCCCTACTCGGGGGCTGTAACTGTGAGCTGGGGTGTGACCCCTGCTTGCACAAAGAGCTCAGCACCATGTGCACCCAGCTGCAGTTTGTCTGTCTGTCTGTGGTGTATCTGCCACCAGGTAGCTTCCTCCARTCTGTAGCAAAGGCTGACACTTGCTGCCCATGGAGTAATTGGGTGAAAAAGGTTAGGGAAATGGGTTGTGTCAAGGAAGAGGCTGAGTGCTCCCTACATCTCACGTGATTACTTGGACATCAGGCTGTGGGCTTCAGTGAATTGGAGTGAGTTGCTCTGAGGTGAAGGAGGGAATCTGGCCTCCAAGAAATCAAAATTTATGGCATTGAATAGTCTCAGTGCTGCACTCTCAGAGGCCTAATTGTAAGGTCAAACAACTCTCCCAGACCTATAGAAGCCAAGTTCTAATACTATGTAAAAGAGAGTTGAGGTCCAAATTTAAAGGTTGTGTGGATAGCAATCCTGCTTGTGGTTGTGACCAAAAAAAATAGTGTTTTCTTATTCTACCTGCTGCTCTTCTTGTTGGCTTGACTCTTTAGGTGGCAGCAAGCTGGGACAGGGATCTGGACAGAGCTCTTAGTATTCCTTTGTCCTTCCTTGCTGAGAGGAGGCAGCTGCTGTAGGTAGAAAATTATCTCTGGCCTCCTAGCATCCTGGAGTAGGCAAAGTCTAAGCAGCAGATAAAATAGAACAAATTCCTCCCTGACACAAATCTGCATCTTACTGACAGTAGACTACATAGCCAAAAACTCAGTGATGCCTCTGCAGTTTACAGTAATTTTAAAACTAGGTGGCTGCAGATTAGGTGATGCTAGAGTAGCCCTGCTTGCTTCCTCCTGGATTTCATCCAGCTTTTTAAAGTGTATCCTTGCTAGAGGAGGGAGGTTCTATAGAGTGGCAATCCAGAGACTGGAGTTACTGCAACTCTGTTGGGGTGGGGTGGGAGCTGCCTTGCACACCAAGGCAGTGGAGTGTTTTGTGCACCATTGCACCAATGACTCTTTTTTTGTGCAAATACGAACTCAAACATTAAAGTGAATTACCTCATTGGAGAGGAGCTTCAAAGCCCCAAAGCTTTCTTTTCTGGAGGCTTGGACATGAAGTTATTCTGTGAAGTCATTCAGCATCACACTGATAGTGACATAAGGACATAGTCTGTGGCTAACAAGAAATCTTACCGGGTCCAGTTCTCTCTTGGTGTTCATTAGAAGGCAGAACGACAGTTAACTCGACCAAAGGGAAGCTCAGGATGCACAAGAGATACACATGTGCAGCATATTCACAGCTCATGTGAACACCAGACTCACACCAATACACGACATGGCAGCTTCATGCACAAATAACTAGGCTGGGCTTGGAGAGAGTACTTGTGATCACGGAGAAGAGAAAAAAGGAGTGTGTTAGAAAGAGTGTCACAGAAGCTGGGAGGGTGGTCTGTATTTTCGGTCTTACCATAGAGGAAGAGCATTGGGTATGTTCAGCTGGCTTTAAAGAAAGGCAGACAGAAATAAGCTGTAGTAAGTCTCCAATCAAGAGCCCTAGTAAACTAGGTCTTGGCTAACACAGGAGCAACAAAATGGCAGAAGAGGGCAAAAGGGAATTTGAAAGAAATGCACAAGAGGCTGGGCTTATTCCCTAGGATGCCCAGGATCAATGCTGGCCGTGGCAGAAGCAGGTACAACTGCCATTGAATTTGATGTCTCTCCACTACCACCACGTGTGAATTGCACCCAGTGTCCCCTGAATGCTGGACACCCTGGCAAACAGGCAGTGGAGGTACTGTACTGTTAATAGGTTTCTTGTATCACTACTGTAAGTTCAATACAGGGGCTGATTTAGCTCTCCAACTCAGATCCAAGCCATGTCTGCACAGGGACCAGCCAGCTTCTAGTGCATCCGATTTGTAAACCCAGAATATCCCAGTGCTAAAGCAACACTTTCTGTTTATATATCCCCATTCCCTTCCACACAGTTCTGGGTGAGACAATGGGTTGGGAGAGTCTAACTGCTCTTGGCATCCCTACAATACCCACCAGCAGCTGTGGAGAGTRGGTTGGGGCAGCTAATTAGCTTGCTCTACCTTCACCCATCTCCCAGCAAAGCCCTAGGGACCCAATGGATGTGTTCTTGGAGGCCAGGCTGAGCTGAGCTGAGCCCTGGTCATGCCTGGAAGAGTAAAATTGCTGCAAACACTTTGCCTGATATTTCTTTAYAACCTCTGGGGCCATTTCCAATACTGAGAGCAATTCTAAAGAACACCCAAGGCTGCAAGTATCCTTAGATCTAAGAAGCAGAATTGAAAATTAAATAAAACTGTCTTTATTAGGAGTCCTTCATTAGCCCTTTATCAGGAGTTCAATAGTAACGTAATCCTTCAGGCCTAACCTCTATCATAAGCCAAACCTGTCTGCTACTTTAGCAGTGGGAACTGATGTAATTCTTCTTCTGCCAGTGGYAGAATTCCCCTCTAGTGCCATGGAGGACTCCTGCAGCATTCTCCTGCTCTTCAAGGATGCTGCAGTAATCCRACTGGCACTGTATTACCTAAAGAAAAACTGTAGTTTGGATGCACAGCCTATTTGGTGATATAGGAAAATGAGAACAATTRAAAACCCAAGGTACACTGAATCATATAATAATTTGGGTTAACTCTCYGGTAGTGAGTTTGGGATTTGGTAGTGTCAGCTTTCAGTGCTTTTTTCCTCCTCTTTCATATGTTTGGTCTTGTATTTTCAGATCACATACGGGCAAAAGTTGGCTTGAATACCAAATAAAGGAGCAGTGCCCATAGAGACATTTCTTACAGGTCAGGCATAGATTTTGATTYTGTGTTGCTAGGCAAACATTTTTCCACAAAGCGTGTCTCTGTCCCATCCCCCTTCCTCTTTCTAGTTTTGCTGGTTAACAGTAGAAGGACCCTTATTCTGCATTCCTGGTAGAAGGTACCTTCAAAATAATTGAAGGAAGCCTAAAAATTTTCAGGATTCTCCATCCTTCCTGGCTGACATCATTGGTGCATCTGTGACTGACGGGCTGAAGAAGCCTGTTGAGGTTCTGTGGGATATTGTGCCTTTATTGTAATTTCTTTTCTTATTCCCTGAGTAACAGGACTGTGTTTTAAGATGTGGTCAAAAATGTATCAGATTATAAGACTACCTATGGTAGAGGTTCAAAAACAGCATGGGAAAGGTTCTGCTAAAGCTGGCAGGTGGGATTTGTATAAACTGTGGCACTGTGGGCTGAGGTTCCTGCTCTGCTTGTGCGCGGTGAGTTCATGAGGGGGGAAATCAATCCCCAGCTGTGGGTTGCTGAATACATTTTCTGATATCCACAAAGGTTTCAGAAAGGAGCCAGATCCTGCCTGTGCTAGAAAGTTCCCCATGGACCCGAGCACAGGTATCTGAAAATCCATTACTGGAACCTTCAATGTGGCCATTCCTAACTCTAAAGCTGAGAACTACTCAGATTATCCAAGAATCTAYAGCCTTGCCAATGATGTGGGAATGGCAATTTTAGGACAAGGAGAGGCAACTGGCATCTGAGAATGTGGTGGTCACATAAGTTCCCAGAGATGGAGGCATGGTGATAAGTACTTGGAATTAAAGCCAATGTCTATTGCCCATCTGAAGTGGACAGGATTTCATTTCTACAAATCTCAGAACAGTGGAAAAACAAATCCTCATCTGTTTAATGCCACTGAAAGAGCTTTTGGAGAAGCCACATCACTGAGCAGAAAGCACTCTTGGCTRTAGCATTTAATTTGCAGCCATCTCTGCTCCTGCATGGGGTTTAACCTGCAAAGGTACTTCCATCCTGSCCTTCTCTTTTGGGGCACGAGTAGAATGAACATACTGAATGAGAAAGGTCCATGGCAGGCAGATCAGTCCCAGATGATGTTCTGAGCAGTTTCCCTTGTACAGAAAAGGGATCTGAAGTATAAACCACGAGTCCAGGGCCATATTTAGAGTGATATAGAAGGGAGCCTGCAGGCTAAGAGTGGAACAAGAAATAYCTGAGGTACGGTGCCCCTGTGTAAAGGCACTCGGGGGGATGAGTGCAATGAAAGCTGTTTGGGTAAACTCTTTTTTCTTCCTTTTGATATTACTACATTTAAAAAGGCAACAGAGATGCTAAGGAGCAAAAGAGGCCAAGAAAGAGAAGAGCAGGTTCTAGAAGCAGGATAAGGAATCAATGATCCCCGAAGCATGTCTAAAAACCTCCTCAAAATATTGTTTCCTGTATACATCTCATTTATGTCCAATGTGTACCAGAACACCAGCTTTTTAAACAGATAAATTGCTTGAGCTACTGCAAACCTGTGAACATTCTTAGAACCCCAACAGGCACAAAAAAGGAGGGCAAAAATTATGCCCATCAAAAAGTCAGGAATCCCAGGTAAGAAAGATCTGGGAAAGAAGCCAGGTTTATTCAATGGAGAGATACTTAAAATCTTAGATACCACAGCACTGGATAAGGTAACTGGGAACTATTTGGAAAGAACATAACTTGTCCAGGTCCAGTYGAACATATATTAATGTCTCACATATCAAACTTGGTGTCTGATACTGCCATCAAGTCAAGGAAAAAATCCTGACAGGTTTTGATTTGGAAGCTAGGAGAGGATAAAATTTTCACTCCAGGAGAACCGGTCTCAATCTTTCAAGGGCAATATGTAACAGTCAATATTGTAGGGTTTTTATAGTRTAATGCAACCCATTCTGAATTCCGAGATGGGATGATGTGGCTTTTCAGAGCAGTAAAGATGGCAGCAAAAATATGAGCAAAAAGTTTTTGTATAGTCACAGTAGTATATCAAAGTTCCATGAAATACCCATGGCTTAGAATATCTTCTGGATAAAGATTTGGAAGAAAACAGTAAATTGCATTAATGAACAGATTCAAATGAAAGTTTAAGCAGAAAATTCCTGAGAAGAGATATTAATCCCACCTCACCCTTGTGGAACACTGGAGATGGAGGACAATGTTGGGAGGTTTGAGTTCCTTGGGGCTTTTGGCTGGTTTGCTGACAACTGTAATGGCTCTCCAGAGAAGCAACATCTGGAAATGCCTGAAAGGAAGCTTCAGTAGGTCTGTACAGGATATCCTGAATCCATATCAGCACAGTGGCTCCTYCACTGCCAGGTAACTGTTTCAGTGGCTGTTGAAGCCTGACTGCACTGAGATGACAGCACAGGCAGGCAGCATTCTCACTGCCAGAGCACTGCTGATGGTAGTAATTCTTTAACACCACAGGACACACTGAAGATGAGTTCAGCTCCCTTGGAGGGGATCCAGCCTTTGCTAGGAAGTCCAAACTGATTTTTTTCCTGATATTTGAGGAGTAAAACTTCCTTGCTGATAGTTTTTAACTTTCTAACAACACTTTCATTCAGAGGGAGGATCGCTTTTCGCGAGAGAGAATTCAACCGTTATGTTGTAGAGAGCATTTAAGCAGCTGAAAGCACAATGTTATTATTGCTTTGCTAGTTAGAGYTGTCACTCAATGCAGAGGTACAATTGCAGCCTTCCGGTTATGCCTGAGAGCTCTAGGTTAGAAGAGATGAGCAGAAATGTGTGTTTGAGGTGCTGGCACTACAATATGACAGAGTAGCTTTGTATTTCTCAAGACAACAAATGGTCAGGGGCTTATCCTGCCTTTTGTGACAAACAAGCTGTAATGGCATTTCTCCAGTAAGGAAACTGTGGCTCATGGATGGAGCTTTTAGGAGACTACTTAAACATTTGGTTGTTGGTGATGGATGTCTGCTAAGGTATTTCCTTGATTGTTGTTGAATTTGGAGAATAAAATGTTACTGTGAAGATGCTGCATCCGTTGGAAACTTGATAATTGGTCTGTCAGCCGTGTCCTRTGAGGAAGGGGTTGATTATGTTCACTTCTTGCTTTTTTCTCCTCATTGCAGGAGGGATGCCTCTGAGAATCCATACTGCAGAGCTCACCTGAGCCGGCTGAGGTGTTGTGCTGCTCCTTTGTATTTGTAGGTTATTGGTCTTTTCTAGATCAAGGTCTTTGTATACAGAGGTGTTCCTCCAAGAATCCTACTCTAGCCATGCTGCATCTGTGACCTTGGGCACAAGATGAAGGGTGGAAAGAGACATTCTGGGGAAATCAACTCGTCAAAACCATGGGTAAGCAATGGAAGAGCATTAAAAGCACAAATAAAGCAATGATAAACCACTCTGCTGTTCTGGAGGTGTTTCTTTCCCATGTGGTGGCATCAGSAACGATGCGAGTTTCAAGAAGAACAAGAATTTTACAAAGTATGGGGCAAAAAAGTGGTTTAGAATTTATCTGTGCCRTGAAGATGTAGAAAAAGAAGACACTAGACATCCTCTTGTATTTGCAGTGCCAAAAATCTGAAGTGACCTCAGGAGGCTGAGTTACACAAGTCTTTGTGGAGAGCTGGAAAAAGTCAGGGTTTCAAATCAACCTGGCTGCTGGCAGGTAATAGTCTGCCCTTACACTGGGGAGTTACCACAGCCCCTTCCAGGGCCATCTGTTTGCCACTGCTGTCTGAGGTTTTAATCACAAGAACCCTGGAGATCACCCACCAGCCACCAAAGTCTGTGAAGTTATTATAAGGCCAGGCAGAAATGTATCTGGTATTTTTCTAACAGGAAATACTACCAGATTGCAGATGGCATAATTGTCAATTCCCACAACCTTACAGTGAAATCAAATTATAAGCATGGAAAAAAACAAGCCAAAAAGGCTTCTCAAACTGTGCATTCTTCCTTTAAGTGTGCAGTTCTTTGAGAATTTCAGGGAATATTTCAAATAAAACTAGCCAGAATTCTTTTTTTTTTTCTGCAAAAATATTTTCTGTTAGAAGAATGCTGATGCTGAAAGTCAAATGTTCTGTAGAAACATGCCAGTTTTGAAAAAGGCATTTCAGAAATGTAAGGTTAAAATCTCACATTTTGTCCTCACACATTTTAATTTGGTTTACATTTCCATTAAAAATCATATGTAACTAAGGGGAAAAAATCAATGCCAGTTTAAACTGCTTTTAGTTTGCTTAAGCATATGTTTTGATTCTCAATTATTTCAATGGAAATGATCTTTTACTGAAAGTTTTTTGACTTTAAAATTTCCTTCCATTTTAAAACAGAGAAAAATATTACAAGGGGCTTTTGGAAACAAAAAAAAAATTGAACTCCCCATAGCTGTAATCTGGGCGAAGCACGAGAGGCTTTTTTTAAACATTTAATGCCTATCAGAAAAGGGCACCATCTTACAGGAAAATGATGATGCCTTCACTGGGGCAAATGGTGAACACTTTGTTGATTTCCCTGGAAAAAGCTCTTAGTGTTCCAGTGCAATATAACATGCTAATACTCAAACAGCTCTGCAGAGGAGACTGAACTCTCCTGCAGCAGGGAATTAAAATTTCATTTGTTGCGATAAGGGGAATCAGGAAAAATGCGACATCTGCAATGAGGTTTGCCATTACATTTCTGCCTGCACTAACTCATGGGGGCCGACAGACACCAAGTGTCAGCTCATCCAAATGCAATATATATGCATTTATACTTCACTGATTCCACATGATCTCAGACCTCAGGGGAAATATTACCATACCCGTATGCAACAAAAGCCTGCTTTGAATACAGTTAATAAGGTCAAGGTAACTTTTTAAGCAAATGAGTCCTGCAGCTATCAGTTTTTTCCTCTTCATTTCCTATGTATTCTAAGATTTTGAAATTCTGGAGCTTGCTTTTCTAATTAGCTTCAAATATGCAAATCATACCAATTTGAATAGCTTATTAATTAATTTCATATATATATCTCCATGAAATTGTCAGACAGTAGTCTTATGGTTCCAAGTGCTTAAGGTAAATATAGGGAAAGTCAATTGCTTTAATTTGGTTATGCAGATTACTCTAGATTGACAATTAGAGGCCAAGTAATGAAAGACCCTCTTTTTTACACAGCTAAAAGCTCTATTTTTTCCTCATGACTTTCAGAAAAGCAGAACAATTGGTAAAGTATATCTATGCAAATTATTCTTAATTTTCAGGATGTTTTAATAATCCTTCTTATTAGCTCTGGGTAATCAAGTCTTATGGTAATCAAGCCTGGGGGGGCTCCTGAGAAAGAAGCAGATACTAATCACTATRAGAGATGGAGTGCTCATCTTCAGGTACAGGTACTGGTCTGACTCAGAGAGGCAGGTGCAGCTTGCCTGTGTTTCATCATTTGTGTTCTGTGGGACAGGCAGCCAAAAAAAGCCCTGGAACATCTGCATGAGAAGGTGCTGAAGATAAATTGAGCCATGAAAAGAAGTGTTKAAAGCCTACTTGTGTGCAGGACATTTTACTTTTGTTTTGCAGGTAGAGTGACTTTGAGGATTTTCTGTTTGAGTAACAGAGGAGAGGCTTTGCTGATTTGAACACCTCTGCCAGGAGCCGTGTGATGAAGTGAACTTTTTCACATTAAACTTGCCTTTTCATTTGACCASTTCTTGATTCACAGGACCATGGTTCCCAAAGGAGATGATCAGTCTGTCCCAGCCCAGAGCATCCTGAGGGGGATGACCTYGGGAACAAGAACCGACCACTGTGCAAGACGGAGAGCAAGCAAGTGTGAGAATTTAAGTTCCCATRTCCCTCCAGCTCTCCTCAGTTTTATTACCATCCATGCCAACAGTGTCCTCCTTGCTGTTCCTAAGCAGTCCAGTGTGCTTCACTGCATTTCCTAAGGCAAAGTTAACATGTCTCTTAAACATCAAACTCAGCAGTGTATTTATCACCGGGCTGGAAAGGGTAGTCTTCTTTTCTTCTGCCTCTTTAGAAAGATTTGTGTTCTGTATTACATTGTTCATTATTCTCTTCTTTCTCTTTTTTTTTTTTTTTTTTTTTTT
>NW_026623254.1:2140109-2151651 GCF_030028575.1 Malurus melanocephalus
GGGGCAGGTTTTCCAAAAGGAGCATAGCTTGTATTTGGTTTTGACTCATTCCCAATAACAGTTATTTTCAAATCCAGGTTTCCAGTCTCAAACACCCAAATAAATCCATCATCTTGATTTTTTTATCTGTAGCAGTGTTGTGAAAGCACAGCTGCTCTGAAGGGCTGCAAGCAGAGAGGTGTTCTGTGACACACTTGGCCTGCTCAGGTTCTTGTGTACTAAGACCATGACACTGATTTTGATGTCAAAATAAAATAAGAGACTGTTTAAAACATTCATACCAGTCCTAATTACTTTACAGACATGTTGCTGTGCACTGTATAAGAACTGATTTGTCCATTGCTTGTAACATCCACAGCCTCCCATAGAAATGATAAAGGCAGCAGAGCTCTTCTCTGAACTTCCCGAGCCATGGATAGGCAGGAGCTTTGTATCCAGCACCTCCCAATACTCCATCACCACTGAAAGGGTGAGTGATGTCTACTGGCTTCTTCTTCCCTCTGGACTGGTGATTTGAGGAACTAAGCAAAGTCCCAAAGGAGTCCTTCTTCTGCCATGGTTGTGCTTGTCTTCTATGCACTGAATGTTTGAGCACTTCTACAGATATTTGTTAATCCTTCTGAATTAGCTGATAGGATTTCATGGTATGGGAAAAGGACAAGAAAGAAGAAAAAATGAAGAACAGAGTGCAACTTGGTGCTCTCAGCGTACTGATGTTTCTGGGGTTTCTCTGGGCAGCCTTAAGCTGAAAGGAGGCTGGAGACCTTTGGAATTTGTAGGGTTCCAGGAGCACATGTATCTGGAAGTAAACTTCAGTAGCATCTTTGTTACACTGTACAARTCCTGTATCAGTGATGGGGAATTACACATGGGCAATGTAAAGCTTGGAAGCAGGCCTGTGGTCTGCAGCAAAATCCCCCCTCCTCAGTATAACTCTGGGGACTCTTGGAGCCAGATGGAGMCCGACCAGGAACAGGTTTCTCCAGGAAGGAAGGCAGGTAGGCTCAAAGATTCCACATGCAGTGTTGCCAGGATCCMTCCTTTGGGAAGCCCAAAGGCTCTGGGATATTGTGAAGACGRATGAACCATCTTTTGCCTTGATGAAGGTGCTTAAAGAAATTGCACATGCTGGTGAAAGCAGGAGAAAACCCAACCCACCTTCGTTCCAAAGCAACAGGCCTGTGGRTTGCAAGAGGCTCCAGACGACTAGAGGTGAACTGTCAGTCCCTGTCAGTGTTGTATAATTAATCTGTGCTCAAGGGAGGATATCCAGAGATGCCAGCAGCCCAAACAGAGAGTTTGTTATGGACGATTTTCATCTGAGATTTGTAGCAGCTAGTATTTAATTCCCAGTCTGTGTCTTTTCATTGCCTTTTAAATTAGAAATTTATTTGATGCTGATGCCGAACATTTCCCAGGAAAAACCAGCCTACAGACTCATATTGGATTTCTGTATGATAATATGGGATACAATAAAGCCTACGAGTCATTCTGGGATTTGAAATGCCAATCACAGGCATTATCAGAAAACATTAGAAGTGGTCATATGGAGACTGGGGATAGATCTTACAAAGCTACTGAGAAACATTTTCTTGTTCTACACATCTTTCCAAGAATAAATTATTATTGATTTGATGAATTCTTCAGTAAAAAGAATAAAGGTAGGGATAGTTTAGATGATATCTAAAGCTCACTGTGTGTGATTTACTCYGTTCAAGTATGCTCAAACAGTTGAGTCTCAAATTCTCTATCTCTAAACATAATTTGTTTTGGTGTTTTTTCTATTGACAAGTGTTTCTTTACAGCTGAGGCATCTTTGCCTTCAGGTCTGCTCATCTTATGTAGAGGTGTCTGGCTTTGGATGAAGGAGATTTTCTCCCAGACACTCAGACAAGGCTCAGCAGGCAGCACTGCTGACTTGTGTCTCTGAGCTTCAGAGTTTGGATAACAACTGAGATGTGACCAGCTGGGATGTTCCATTGCTCTGCAACAGCAATTAGAGGCAAGTCACATTTTTTGGCCATCAATCAGCTGACCATAGGCACCAATCCAGTCCCTACAACTTGGCCATCTAGATGCAGCAGGGAATGGGTCCCATTTAGCAGATGCCCAGGAAGGTACATGAAGCAGAAGGAATTTTGTTGGCATGTTGTGCCAGACAGTCTCCATAAAGAACAGATCAGGGASCGAAGGCAAGAGTGCAGCCATTTTAAAACCAGGTGTTATTAAGAAATAACAAAAAAAAACCCCACTCCGCTTGTGTTTGCCTGGCTGGTGCATGAGAGTATAGAGGAAACAAGGCAAGAGCTAAATGAGGGTGCTACACTGACTATATTAGAAAGGATAAAATTAATTTATGTGTGTTTACCTGCAATTACAAATGCAGGTGACCAGCAAAGCCCCCACAACTGGGTCTGTATTTAATGGGAAATCTGCACATTTGCGTTTGCAGGTACCATCACCATGCTGAACTGCTGCCCAGTGCCTGGCACAAAAGCCCTCACAAAAGCCCAGCTCTTCCCCTGGACTGATGGGATCTTGGCAGAGAGGAAAAACGAGTGATACACAAGGYAGAGGAGAATTTCCTACTGTCTTGCTGGACACCTCTGCTGCCCAAGATTTCAGCAAAATTTGAAGAAAGTCACCGGGGAGAAGAAGATGGGTGATAAGAGCACATTAAAGAGGAGAAAAAGTAAAATCTTTGTATCTTCCCTTCTTCCATGACCTTCATTGCTTTCATTTCAACTGGCAGTGCTGCCATTAGAATTTCTCTAAATATGCACAATAGCACAAGATGGTGCACGCAGTGAGGTCTTACAGCACTGATGCTAAAAGCTCTTGTGATTTGCATGAAGAACAGGAGCTTTTGCAGCAAAACCTGAATGAGTGAAATGCAAGGGACTGTGTCCTCTCTTACTGCAACCTGTGTATGGAGAACAGTGATGCTGGAAAATTCCTTGGGCATTGTCAGCAAGGTAGGTCTTACAAGCATCAGAAACATGTTTCACTGCTTCAAGGAATTGCCTAAGCTGACAGAACCAGCTGTATTTGAACTCACCCAAGCACCTTTTTGACCATCTAATTTAGGGAGCTTAGGGATCATTAATTTACATTTRTATATTCTGAGATATCTAAGGAATCAAGAGTCAGATTTTTTCTGTGGATTCACATAAAGATACAATCTCTATTAGAGTTCAGGGAAAGTTAAAAGAAACTTTTGCTAGGCAAAGGGAATGATTTATCCTGGCTAGAAAGCCAATGGAAAAATATAATCAGCATGGGGTAGCTCTTTTTAATTTGAGTGTTTTAACTAGCTTTGTGGAAAACACATTAGAATAAAAAGGAAAATGAAATATAACTGTAATATATCAAAAGTGTTGATGCCAGAATATTGTAGTGGGTTTTTTTCTTCAAAGTGATGTGATAGAAAAATGACAAGTAAAATGAAATACTGGATTTAAGCTTTTCAAAGAACTCTTTGTACTGAAATGTGCATGTCACACACATATTTTTACTATTGAACCAACACAGGACAAGGTCTGTGGTTCTTTGTGTTCCTACTGCTAGCTATTACTGTTACTGTAACAATAATTTACAGTCAAATAAGAAAATAGGACTGCTTCTCTTAAAGCCTTAAAACCCACTAAGGTTTTGGATATGTGCAAGCCTGCACTAATTAAAAGCACAATTCACWCCTCAGGGCAGTCAGGGAGATGCTGTGGCCCACCATTTTAAACATTTTCRCTCTGAAGGACTCCAGACAGGTTTGTGCATCACATCTTACAGTTATGGGGCTGTCTAACTTTCTTTCTGCTGCTTCCATATTTAACTTCTAAGAATTTGTTCTCTTGGATTCTTTATCTTCTGTTTCTCATGTTTTAATTAACAGAATGTGTGTGGTTAAATCTTTCCAGTACGGCAAATTTATTTTTATGCTACTCTTAAGTTTCCTTGCATTAAAATACATTCTGATTTTTCCATGGGCCTGGAATAAAGGTCAGAAGCCAAGTATAACAAGTAGTTTTGTGGAAATCTCAATATTGAGGTATTTCCTTAAAATTGGGTAGTATGAAGAGTCTTTCAAAGTGGGAACTACATGCCTTCTTTTTATGGTGCTAACAACAGCTCAAATATTCAGGTAGCAAGACCTCAAATACTCAGGTAAACTGAGGGAGGAGTCATTTGCATTTACTATCCCTGTTGGTTTTTTTTTTTTTTTCAGAAAATACATACTTTTTTCTGATTGTCCATATTTCATATAGATTTCCATACAGAAAAATTGTGCAGTTACCAAAATCACCTCTTTTAAAGGGCAAATCTTATTATGAACTCTGGAAATGCACTCAAAATATCAACATTTTAAAGGCAAGAGATTTAAAAAAAAAAAAAGAGGCCCCATCATCATGACAATTATATACATAAATAAAAACAAAAATAACCCTGTTCAAACATGGTTGTGGTTGGATAGTYGGACCATACTTTTTTCTCACCAATATAGGGTGAAAAACATGCACTAGAATTGTTGATTAAGCWTGGGAGGTGATCAAATTCAAATTGATCTAGGCCTAATCTGTGGAAGAGTTCAGGGCAACTCTCCTGATGTGCTTCAAAGGCAAAATAAAGCCTTTGCCACTGCTACAGCTCACAACCATGCTTCAACATGGCTTCCTACAGCTAGGGCCACCATGGTGTGTTACCTGAATTATTCTAATGATATAAACACCATCAGATATTAAAAAGAAAAAAAAAAAAGCAAACTAAATCCACCCTCTCCCCCAAATCCCATCAATTTTACCAACACCTTTTCCAAAAAGAAAACAAGTCATATATACATACATATACACACACACAGGGAGAGCTCAGGACTATGGACAACTTCTGGAATGGCAGCAGTAACAGTGGGACAACATAATATGTCAAAAGAAGCCACTGTGCTTCTCCAGCCCTTTGCTACGTAATTTGGAGGCCTCTGCTACCCAGATGGCATTTGAGAGGGAGAGAAAGGAGAGGGAGGGAGATGTTTTCTGCCTTTTCCAGAAGGGTTGGCTTAATGAGCTTGCAAGTTCTAGGAATTGCAAAGATTTGTGTCCRGTGGCAGCCGATGGCCAAAGTCTGAGCAGCAAAGGGCGTGGAAGCGGAGAGAACCAGACAGGCAGAGAAAGACAGACAGACAGACACAGCGACAGATATGAATGCCAGTCCCAACTGAGGTGCAGGCTGGATGTAAGTCGTCCTTCCAGCAATCCTTGCTCCCATTGAGGGGTGTGTGCACAGGACTGTGTCGCAGGGCCGACTGCTCCAATCCTTGCGCAGGCCAATGCCCAGGGCAATTGTGCCTGAATAAGGACTGCAGCATTTAAGCCACTGGTTCTCTGCCTTAAGACACATTGATTGAGAGTGAAAATGAACTTGTGAGGTTTAGTGTGGCTGGAGACGGGGGAGAGGAAAGCAAGGGAGAAAAGGAAGAAAGGCAGRGTGTGGGTTAAAAGGGAGAAGTGTGGGAGAAGGTGAGAGGGAGACTTAAGTATAGGCTTTTAGATATCCAAAGAATGGGAGCAGGAGCCCATGGCAAATAATATGAAGCCTCTTGACACCGAAAGCAAGATGATTGTAAAAAAAGGCCTCATGCGCCTGGTTTAAGCCTGAGCTGCTTTATGTCAGAAATAAAATAGACTAAATGAGAAATCACTGCACAGGTCTCCAAGTCTTGGGAGCTGAATGCTTTGGTATCTCTCTGGCCTTACTGCATCAGTACTTGGGATTCAATCAAGCTGCAACCCTCTGCTGACTTCCTAACAGAATTTGGAAATCTTTTCAGAAGTGTGAGATGTGAGGTACTCAGCTCTCCTGAGCACCTCATGGACAAACACCAAGGCATTACCCCGCAGGCTTGGGCAAACCAGACCTGACCGAGATTTTTTTAGGGAAGTAGTGCACCAAGGTGGAGTTTGGGTTTCCCTAACCTTCTTCACAGGAATGTTACTTCCTGAAGCACCCAAGTCCTATGTATCCCAGATGCCACCATGGATCAGCCCACACACAACATTGCATTCTCCTCCTGTCATCTCTCCCATTAAACCCCCATCAATTCCATCAACCCTCAGAGCAGTTGCAATGTTCACTCTTAGGAAATGTGAGCTGCTACAACAGGAGGGCATTTTATGCCCTGGAATATTCCATCATTTCCCAAAAGCCTGCAAGTCACCAGTTGTCTATCCCTGCTAGCTCTTATCTCGTAACTCTGCTCAGCCCCCTGGCTCATCACATCTGCTGCATCGCYTTGGGTCCCTGTCCTGGGTAACTCCTCCTCCTCCATGCCTCCTGGAGGTTTCACAGACACACTCAGACACGCAGCTGTGGTCACTGAATGAACAGGCAGGATGGGTACCAGTCCTGGTGGTTTGCTCAGACATCCTCATGCACTCCCAAGCACAGCTGGTGATCACAGAGACACCTGCACATGCAGACACACTYGAGAGGCACCAGCAGAAGCCCTCAGAGACAGGCTCACAGATGGGCACAAACCCTCCCTCCCTGACATCCTTTCCAGACAGACTGACAGAATCAAACACACAACATCCCCACTGTCATTGTGGTGCTTTGGAGACACACATGCTCCCTGGATGTGCCTCTGGAGCTCTCACACATCTGCAGGCCATGAGCTGCCCACTGCAGCTGGGTGAGCAAGCCTTCGCTCATCCAGCTCAGTGGACACTGATATGAGCATTGCCTTGGTGGCAAATGAAGACTGAGCCATGCAGTATCTTTGGTGTGACACTGGCAGGAGAAAGGATGAAGGAAAAAGGACCCAAGGGACCAAGGAAGTGTCAGCTTTCCTCTCCAACCACAAGGAAGGAGGTCCCATTAAGAGCTTTCCCAGTGACTCAGGGCCTGAGTGTTTTCCTTTCATTACTTTGGGCACTGTAGCATAGCACAAATCAAACCTGATTTCCCCGTTTGATACAAAGCAACAAAGAGTAATGAGCAACTTTCTTTGTGTGGAGGAGGGGACAGCAGGCTGTCAGACACCTTTACAGTACTCAACTCCAGGCTGTCTGCTGATGTGGAAAGGRAGAAAGTGCTAGCCTGTGCTTGGGGCTACTTCTGGGATGATAKATTCCAAACCTGCTGGTTTTTATTCAACTCCTTTAAAATTTATTTCCAATTATAATAGAGAGTAATGAATTTAACACCTTAACATTTTCTTCTAAGGGGCTTAAAGAGTTTTGCAAACTCTCATAATACTTTTTTAACATAAGAAATAATTGCAATTTCCACTGATGGGAAGACTRATGTACAGGGATCTAATCAAAGCCCAAGGAATACAATCCATAGGCCCTGCATCCTAGGCTCCATATATTATACTATCTCTCATTGTATTCTCCAGAAGTCATTCTTGCTGACACATGGTCTCTTCCTTGGAAGTTCTTTTTTACAAAAGATTAAAAAGTCCTCTCCTCCTTATGCCTTAAGCAGTGGCATAAGAGTGCCCCAAAACAGAAACACTGAATATTTCCAGAAAATTTTGGAAAGAAGAGTCTTCGTTTTGTGGCTAGAAAGTTAGTTGTACAACAGTCCCTGAGAGCAAAGCTCTGAAAATGCAGGTTTGGAGTCAGGCAATTTAAAGGTAAATTTGGCAGAAACTGTGGCATTCTGAAGTTTTTAAACCCACCAGATCTTGCCTTTCTGTGTGCCCTTTCCACTTAGTCAGTTGTGTGAGATGCCTCCATGTGTCTGTGAAGCTCCTTAGGGGGACTTAGGAGATGTTSCCAAGTTGCAGGAAGCAAGTGGGCCTGACACGATTGGACTTAATTGCTCGATGTATTTCCCCACCATGGAGCTGTTTTAAGGGAAGGGTTCCTAATGCACTCAGAAATGCCGAGGGGGCCCTGCCTTGCGAGCGTTGCCTTCTCACTGGTATGGAATGTACAGCCATGCCAGGACATACCCTGAGCTGGACATGCAGGCACACACCCAGCCACAGGCACGCAGGGGAGCGTTGCTGCACTCAGGAAACTCTCAGGCACAAACACTCATCCACTGGCAGGCCCAGCCTGCACAGTGGGGCAGTCACATCACCTTAGTGACACACACAACAACCCCTGTGAATCCACCGACAACCATTCACTGTGCAAATGCATACGAAATTCTTGTGCTTGCATCCACACTCTTTCCCCCACCCACACAGATTTATGTCGGGACACTCTCCCATGGATTTGTGGCCCACACAGGCATCCAGACATGTTCAGGGGCATATAGTACAATTAATGGAGTGCACACACAAAGATCTACCCGTGAACACTCACATATATCTTAAAGAAGGTTTTGGTCTGGGAAATTCCTTTTCAAGAAACAAAAATAAGTGTCAAAAGAAAAAAAGCCTCAAACCAGAGGATGGGGAACTGCACAAACAAAAGCAAGCCATACCTACATACACACACACTGTGGAGGCTGTCAGTCACTCAGGGCTCTCCTCACAACTACAGCTCAGTGCCTGCTGGGTTTGCTTTCACTGAGTGCCCAAGTCTGGTGAACCTCACAGATTCCATCTATGGCTGCAGCCAAACTGATCTGTGCCAGGAGGATCCATCTTCCCTTCTAACTGACCACAATAAGAACTGACCTTTCACTCCAACAGCAGCCTTCCAAGATCCTACCACAAGCACTCTTCAGCTTCTAAGCAGTTAAGAAGAAATGTTTTACTTGCACCTGACCAGTCTAAGCATCTCCTATTAATGGAGCTGACCAACATTTTAGGGTTTATTGTTTCTTTCCTTTTTAGACCCCAGGTCTCTCAGAACAAGACAAGACAGTGTACAGAAACACATGGCAGGGTTTGCTCAAACCCACAGACAGCAAGAAAGCAACAAGCCCCTGAGGAGACGGGAGAAGTGTGTCTGATAAACTGCCTCACACTGCTGGGGAAGATGACAACCGKCCGTCCAAGATGGGCTGCTACTTCCAAAGCCCGTTTTCTACAGATGTAACATATCAAGTGCTGCTAGCGGGAAGGGAATCTGACAGGACAAACCAACATACAAAACATTCTCTTATTCAATAAGGGTTATAAGTGCAAAGGGATTTCAGAACATTTCAGAACAAACTCAATCCATAGCTGCTGCTTATTTATCAGTGCATCAAAAAGATTGTGCAAGTTTTTAGTAACAAACATTAGAAACTAGTAGCAAAGGACTTGCCTAGATAAAAAGAGAAGATTTAAACATGCCAGGTAACAAAAAGACGTGTGCAGAGATCTGTAAAACTGTATAGAAGGAAAGGATTCTTTAGAGGAAACAGAAGGACCATCACACAATGCTCTTCACAGACCCTACTAAAAGAGTAGGGCCAACCCTGCTGCCTCCTCAACTAACACAGGTGCTGGTTGTTTGGACAGAGGCTTGCCCTCATTTTTTTTCATAGGCTTCTATAACTAAAAACAGGATTCTGGGCCTTGCCTGACATGAACTTGAATTTAGAGAGAGCCTTGTCGGTGGTGATTAAGCACGGCAGTATGGACAGCCCTGGAGACTGAAGATCAGAGCAATCTGCAGCAGCATGAGCATCCTGACAAGATGCTGAGAAGGAATGTGATTTATACTGCTTAAATGTAGTGTCTGGGAGCGGGGTGTCTAGACAAACCTAACAGACCTAGACACTCACCAGTCACTGGTGGGCACTCCCAAGAGCAATTCATTCCCCTGCCACAGACATGTCCAGGGCGCCTGGGGAGGGGAGCATCCCTCCCCACTAACAGCAAGAGGAGACCTGGGTGACTGYCTTCCTCTCAGACAATGGAAGCTAACGAAGAAATTAATCTGAATTTCTTCAGACGGACCCATTAGATTTTCCTGCAGTCTAGGATTTTTGACTATGATACTCTTCCATTTATGTACCAAGGATTTCCTTCCTTTCTGCTTGAAGACTTTTGTATGGTTTCAAATACATCAGTCGGGGAAGTCTTGCTGATGTTTGGTATGATTCATCTCCAGTTAAATGTACTTATTCCCTCCACTGCCATGTACAGTTCTCCCTTTATGGATGAGAATTGAACTTTTACACAATCTGAAGGCTATTGCCAGGTTCCTTATTTAACTTTCTGTGACAAGTGTGGCAGAGAAAAAGTTATAATTTCACTTTTAAAAATTAACTTCAGCCTTACTGTAACCTCCCTCTACAAAGTTAGCCTAATCCTAATATCTATCTAAGAAAAAGGTAACCAAAATCGTTTACAATTTTCTGTGGGAAATRTTGTAAGTAAATTTTTGTGTCCAGAAAGTAGGGCATCTAAGAGATACAAATTAAAAGTTCCTTTTCAGTTAAAAACTATTTTCCCTTCTTTCAAAAGACAAGAAAAATAAACTGGTTTAAAAAAATAAAAATTTATTTATTCAAAATCAAAATGGTACAGCTTGAATAAATACTCCTGTTTCAGAATTAAAAAAAAAAAAAAGAAAAAAAGTTGAACAGAAATTAAACTAGAACCAAGATATGAAACTATTTTGTTTGGAAAGTTCTAAGCAAGGCATTTTTATTTTTTCAAAACGTTATCTACATTTTTTTCCCTAAACACAACACTGAGTGAAAACTATGCTGTCACTTTTCTGCTTGCAATGGATCGCCTCTACAGAACACAATTCAAARGTGGAATGTTTATTCAGCCACATAATTTTGAAAATTCATAACTAATTCGTGTTCTTTAATGTATTTACAGAAATTTTCTTTCAATCTTCCTATTTTTCTTTTATAAGCTGGATATCCAGCTTTTATAAGCTGGATTTTTCACTGTTACTTTTGCCCATGCTCATWAACCCATCATAGTTTTTCTTTTAGAAATCTGTGTGTTTCCTGCCTGTGTTTTGTCTGTTTATCCTACGATTCTGTATCCATCCATCTCCAAAATAGACATATAGGAAAGAATTTGCGTGATGTGACTTATGTCCTGAACACCAGATGCTCGTTTCAGTCTCCATGGCTCACTCAATCATTCACCTGTCTGCTGAAATGGGCATGAGTAGGGCCAATCAGTGTCAATTGGCTTGGTGCAATTTGAGAGATGGAGCAAATCAGGTTGCAAACAAACAAAAAAAATAGGGTTGGAACTCTGGTGCCTTGCTTTCCTTTGGGATTTCTGCTTTGTTTTATCTACCTTTTTTTTTTAAATTTAATTTTGACATTTAAAACTGAACATTAGGAGCAGGTTCCTCTAAACATTGATGATTTGGTCTTTATTTCATTTTGGAGGAAGCCTGAGTGAGGAGGCACAGGGAGGATTCCTGGTTTGGTTCCCTCAGTTCCACCTCGAAAGAACTGACTTTTCTCTCTTTGTGGGGTGGAGAGTATTGAACTGCCATGGGAAGCAAAGCATAACACTGGGCAGACCAAAGTGCTGGCCTGCGAATATTCTAGCAGCTTCCCATGGCACAAAGAGYTCTTTCACTTACACTCCACATTTCCCATCACTTTTCCTGCTATACAGTTTAATTCATGCCAGGTGGATTATGAAGGGAAGAAAATGATGCAACAGTCAAAAAGTCCTTTATGT
>NW_026623254.1:2151724-2179433 GCF_030028575.1 Malurus melanocephalus
AACCCGGGAAAGACGAATGAATGTTAGAGCAGGCACGATCATGGACAGACGCCAGCTACTTACGTTCACCTCGGTGATTGCTATATCAACAATGCTACCCACAACAATCAAGGCGTCAAATGTATTCCATGCATCACAGAAATAGTGCTGCATGTGGCAGAGAAGCCAAGGAGAGAGAGAGAGAGAAAGAGAGAGAGAGAGGAAAGAAGGAAGAGGAAGAAAGAATGAGAGAGAGAGAAGGGAGAGAAAGAGGGAAAGGGAGAATAGAGGGGGAAAAAAGTAAAAAGTAAAATAAAAGAAAATAAAAATAAAAACAAAACAAAAGCATGAAAGAGGGAGAGAAGAGGAAAAAAATAAGAAAAGAAAGAGGTTACGTGGGCATATTAAATAGTCTCTTACCACTCTACAGTATTGGTTGCTCAAACCTCTGTAACGTTTCATATGATGGAGGGTATCAACAAAAGCCTGGTTAGTCAGAAAGTTACACTCAAGCATGTCTACCTTTTGGAGGAACAAAAAGCACACACACCCCAAACTCTGTGCGCTTTCACCAGTCACAGCCTTGGGGCCAGCTATGACAAGTGAAAAAGAAGGAGGCATTTCCCCCCCTCCTTTTTTTTTCCCTGGGAGAAGGAGAAGGACGACGGCAAGTTCAATAAAAGCATGACTAGAGGGAAAAAAACCAGAAAACAAAAAGAGAGAGAAAAAAAGAGAGAAAGAGAGAAGGAACAGCAGAGGAGGAGGAGGTGGTGGTATCCTGGGGAGGGTAGAGTAATACTCACATTAGTTTCACTGAGAATGACGTCTATAATGCTGCCAATTACGATGAGGAAGTCAAAAACATTCCAAGGATCACTAAAGTAACCCTACATAAGGAAGGGGCAGGCAGGATGGGGATTAAAAAGGAATGTTAGACAGACAAAAACAGTTCAAAATTACCATTAGAATTTCTGCTCTGATACCTCAAGGGGTTTTCCTCTTAYGTCTACTTGCTGTGTCTCAAGTTGTAGCCCAGGCCTGAGTTCCCTGAGCTGTGTGAGCAGCCCCTCTCCAGCTCATGCGATTCCAGTGAAGCCACCCCTCCCCTCCAACTCTGAGACAGGGGCTGAAGGGAAGTCACCCATATCATTTTAAATGTGGCTGCTCACAGGAATGGGGCTTGCAGGACCAGCTCCTCCAGACATYTCCATTCCTGGCAACACAGCACCCTTCCCATTTGGCTTAGTGGGGAGAGTACAGGAATAGTGTGATATTGCTCCTTCAAAAAATGGCTCCCCACTGTCAATATCAATCCCCCAGTATCCATGTTCCAACTGTAATGCTCTGTGCTGGCACAGGGAATAGCTGGCTGTTGTGCCATGGACGARGAGAGGGCACAGCAAAGCTGGGGATGTCCTGTGTCAACTTCACTTTTATCTTTACGCAGCCACRGTCAGTATTCCGACAGTCATTAGCTTAACAGTTTCTATTAGAAATGCTCTAGRTCCTGTCTCAATAATACAGAGCAAGACTGGTATCTTTGTTACTCTGAAAGCACATCTGCACCACAGAATGGAGGTGTGAATGTAGCCTGGCTCATCCCACTAGGAAGGCAACAGGAGCAAAGTTGGCTTTGGCATTGCTCAGAGTGAGACCTGTTGCTCATTCTGCTAAAGACACAGCAGCACTGTCACCTCAGCTGTCCAGGACAAGCCATGGCACATCACTTCAGGGGCTATCTCAAACATCTCATTGTCCTAAGCAGAGCTCAGGATTGCTTAGGATTAGCTCAGAGCTAATCAGCACTGCTTACTGTCCCCATCCTGCATAGTTTTTGGGTGCATAGGCTGCAAGGATACAGGACCCTCTGGGAAAAGGTCCTGTTCAGCCTAGAAAATGAACTTCCATATGTATACTTCCAATGTCACGAGCAAAGAAAATTCATCTTGGCTCACTGAACACCTGTGCCAATCTCTTCCCCTTGTTCTAAAGTCTTAAAAGGAGGCAAACATACAGAATCCTCCGTCCTGCTTTCATGTTTGGTTTTGTGAGCATGGGCTAATCTGACCTCCCTGTTTCCCAGCTGCAGCATGTCTCCTGTGAGACTGAACCCGAGTTGCACTGTGACTGCTATTCTTAGTCAAAGAGTCAGGTCATGGGTAAAGTGTGAGTCTGTGTTCCCAGGCAGTGTTGCAGAAAGCAATAGGGAAAAAAATAATAATAAAAAAAAAATTAAGAAAAAAAGAAAGAAAAGAATTATCCCAGTACTGGCACTATACAAAGTCAGGCTTGGGAAACTCAGATTACTGTGGGTTCAACCATCACAAGGAGCAAGCACTGACAAAAAGTGTCTTTCTGTCTGCTGAAACACTGCCTCCATGAGACTTTGAGACTCACATTTATGAGAACAGCATTACGCTTTGGGCAGGAAAAAAAAAAAAAAAAAAGAAGAGGCAGAAAAAGCCACTGCCCAGCTGGTTCCGTGCCAGTGAAAGGAGTGGTAGAGGGGACTTTGAAATCTTCTCCTCAAAACCAGAATAAAACACCTTTATTTTGTAGCCTGAAACAGGCAACTCTCTTAGCAGATCTAYGCTGGGAGGAGCAATCATGCCATGGCTACGCATTACTACACAATTAGCTACAACAGGGAGGAAGGAAACAGGAGCAAAAGCAAATTCAGAGAATATTATTATTCAGCGTCCAGCCTAGAAATACACAACAAATATTAGAATGAATTCAGTGGTGATGTCCAGCATCATTAGCAACCAGATGGACCTGGAATAAAACTGTAATTAGACTTCACCAAGAGGAAGGGGAGGGAGAGAACAGCAGATTAAATTGTAGAGGCAAACGCATTTTGAATAAATAAAGGACAGACACAGATCATATAGAGTTACAAAAAGTGCCTTTGCAGCCTGATGCAACCTTGGCAGACAGTGCACTTGCAGGATCAAAGAACAGAGTAGAAGACAGCAGACCCAATCCTCCTGCCCCTGTCCATGTGCACASTCCTGCAGAAGGCAGTGGCACTGCCCACATGCCAAATACATACATGTGGTCAATAGTATGGYTCTCTTCTACTTCCTCTCAAATCACATAGTTTAGGAATTATTAAGGATTTCAGCAGGAATCCAAACAACTTCAAGAAACCCAGGAGTTTGGTTTTGGGCAGCTGCAAGGGTAAAGATCCAAGGCATGTTGTTTAGGTTGTGCCCATGAAAATTATGACTTTTAATGATTTTTGAATCTGTAGTGATGGACAGTTTGTATTTTTACTATGATTAGCATCATACTGCAAAGAATGTTTTTGGTGTAGCCAAATTTACAATTTCTTTTTACTGAACAGCTTCTTACATAGAGCTCAATAATCATCACTGCTGGTAAAACAGCATTTGCTGTTGATACAGAACCCAGGTGTCAAGTGGCATTAAATCCTGTCCTCAGATGGCCACCAAAGCCAGTGAATTAAATATTGTTCCCAGTAGCAGTAATACAACCTCACTGGAAGCAAAGACACTGAACTGACAGAGTTGGCACATCTCAGGAGAGATTCAGGCCTGAAAGAAAAGGTCCCTTTTCCACTGCCATCAAAAATAGCTGCTCTGGACCTTTGAGACTCCACAGTATATCTGGAGTCACTCTACTGACTTCAGTAGTGTTGCTCCAAATTTACACTGTGAGTTCCTTCTCCTGGGATGCTCTRCTGAGTCTCATCAGCCAGATTCTTGCTTGAAAGTCATGGGCTGGTCTTCTCTGGGATCCCAGAAAGGGCATTATCCCAGCCTGTAATTGTGTGGCTGTAAGGTGAACTCAGAGGGCTCTTCTCTCCTTCYTGTGTCTCTTAGATGAGTGATAGAGAGGAACCATGGATAGGAATGCAGTTTTACTCAACCCCACATCCAAAATACTGGTATTGAATTAAGGAAACACATTAATTTTAAAACCTTCCTTTCCTCCTCACCTGCTCCCTCTGTGTTTGAAACAGAAGGGTGAAAATAGGAAGATATTATTCACAGTAAGAGAGCTGAAGGAAACAGAGAACACAGATGCTTCATTTGGGTGCAAGGTGATGGAATCCWYCCCTGAAAAGCCACCCACCCTCCTTAGAGACATTTACCTACRAGTGGCCATGTGGGACTTAGCTTTGGATCAGAACTCATAACCCGGTCATGAGTTATGAGTGTGCAATGAGAGTGAACTACACCCCTTCAGGGCTTGCCTCTTGTCACCTCAAAGTACCTCTTCAAGCCACATTCCTCACTGGAGTGTACCAGGGTGGCTCACGAAAGACAAGCTGAGTGAAGGAAGAGCTTTCACTCAAATAAAGAGGTTGTATTTCCAAAACACTTTTCCCACCAGAAAGTTCTGCATACTTTTCCCAAGAGGGTGGAGGTCTGACTGGAAATGAATTGATGGCACTGTTTGTTTTTGCAATACAGAATTTGGAGTGTAATACTGTGTTTTACCCATAAAGGGAGACGTTTGACCCTGATTAATCTATTATTTATTTATCTATTATTATTTATCTATTATAAATATATTTATATATTATCTATTATTATTGCATGCCACAGGATAATGGCATCCTCAGGGGTAGTCACCCTCTATTGTGGGATATCTTTGGAGATCCATGAAGCTTTTGGGGAGAAAAGAGGACAGAGACCAGGAGGACTGGATAGAATACTCAGGAAGCATGAAATAGCCCCACCAGTAGAGCACATTTYCCCCCCCTTTTTTTTCCCCCAAAGGTAGCAAATGATAGTATATCACCACATGATCAATAAATTACTGAACGGCTGAGCATAAATATGCAGTAGCTGACTGGAATGGAATCTCATTTGTGTGAGAGGAGCAGACATTTCCGAATGAGTATGCCAATCATTTTTAGGTTTCCTAGATTCTGAGATTAGCTATTAAAAACCTAGGGTTTATTTAGGTGCTGAGGGAGGCATTGACATCTCTGGACACATTTACTCCACTTTCTGAATATGAGATCCTAAAATGGATATTTAAGAAGCCTTAATAATAGCAACAGGGAAAATTGCCCACTGGAGTCTATCTGAAGCTCAAAGTTATGTGGAGTCCATAAGAATATAAAGTAGCCAGAGTGCTGCATTCACACTGAAGCACAGAATTCCTCAGGGGAAAGGTGCTGTTGAGTCATGGTACTGGCTGGGTTTTGAGCATCGAGCCCTGTGGGACCTGCAGGGTCACTTGTGTGTTAATTTACGTGTAGCTGTTTATCAGCTCAGTCACAGGTTTTCATTTCTGCCTCTTCTGAGGCAGCTGGCAAAATTTAACAAAGCCCTCTGAGAAAGAAGGTCTCTAAAGATGAAGAGCACAGCAAGGTCAAGGTTATATACTGGGTGAGATCTGAATGCAGGTCAGATGTCCCCAGTGGAAGGTGATGCTGCCCTGCTGTCAGGAAAAAGGGAAGGACACGCATACAGGCATGCATGTTTGTATTTAAGGACACAGAAATGAAGCATTGAGGAGGAACAAAGTAATAATTAAACAGCCTAAAAGGAGAACAAACTACAGGAGAACKTTGCTACCACATCACTGAAATAATCCCTGGAATCAACCTGCATCCCTGAAACAACAAAAAGAAGCATCGGTCTAAATCARCTGAAGAGCATATATAGGAAGGAAAGAAAGGGGCTGATACCCTGATACTCAGTGGGATTTCTTAGCAAAAATTTCCTGCTGACTGTAAAGGGCAAAGCAGACTTTGCTGGGGATTTGCAAAATGAGATGAACTGCTACTCTGGCTGATGTTTAGCTCATACAAGAATTCCTTTCTGAAAATGCTGCAGGCTGTTTAGAGCTGTGAAAGTCAGTTCTCAGACCTTATTAAAAGAGGTTTTCCCTTGCAAAAGGCACAGTATTGAATCAAAGGACATTTACACAGTTCCATGGCTCTTGGCATGYGCTCTCACAGCAAATTTGAGGGATTCACATGTGTCCTGAACAATCTCACAAAGCTACAATAGCTCCTGACATGGAATGGAGATGTGTGTCAGATGCAAATTCTGTTGTGCTAAGACACCATTTAGCCATAACAGCAATCAGGGAAATTCGCAGAACCTAATAGAGAAGGAATCAAGTGGAGGATGCAGCTGCTTGGAGTTCCTGGCAGGCTGCAGGAAAACAGCATCTATTTGCATACTATCTATCAACTCTCATCCACTGATGGATTAATTCTGAGACACAGAGTCCCTGCAGTTCACCTACCAGTCGCTGTAATGAGTCACTGCTGCAGGGAATTAAACAAGCCTCCCTTCTACTCCATCAAATCTTTTCACCGACAGGGAAAGAGAAGAGGAGCTTTTCATCGCTCCAGACTATTCTGGTGAGYTCTGAAGAAGCCTCATGCCTCTCTGTTTATTCCATTATAAAACAGGAACAACTTGTAAAGCAAGATAGATGCTCAAAAATGTTGATTTTTCCTTAATCTTCCCTCACTTGTTTCATGCTCTCTCTCACAGTGAGGGCACCTGTGAAAGCAGACAGATGTCCTTTTAGATCTGAGGACCTGCTTGGACATCCTGAACATTCTGCTTGACAGAAACAAAAGAGTTGGAAAACCTGAATGGTTTTCTGTGATCTGGAAGAAGGCCTCAGCTGTTTATTTCTAGGTCACTGGTAGAAAATGAAGATACCTCATTACTGGCAGCCTTGAAGTGGACACCTGATTATTTGAGATTCTATGGGTCCTAAAGCAAATTGCAGGTCTCACCTCTGCTTCTGGTGAGCAAATATCTCCATCACAGGGAAAAAGGTCCCAGGTCCTCCAAAGACTGGGAGAGAAGCATGGCAAAGGCAATATGGAAGCATTTATTATGAAAGCATCTTTTAGACATAGTAAAGACTGTATTTCAAGGCAACCTGCTGAGAAGGCCTGAAGAAATCATAACAGTAAACATGCTGAAACTGGATGATTCAACTAGMTGATCCTGATGTGATTTTTGGCCCAGATTGCTCTTAACTGACTTTGAAAGAAGGGTGAGTAATGCCTCTAAACAAAAATGACTAAGACCTCCTTGATATAAATGCATGAAAATGGTGGCACAATAGCTGAAAGCTCTCCTATAAATTTTGCTGTCCACCTAGAAAATAAGATAAACATTCTTGACCTTCCTACAGGTATATTGGGGCCCAGCAATTATTAACCCCAGGRGGAGTTAGGCTCTTTTTCTCATGAACAGTAAGACCATTGCAGTAATTTAACAATTACTGCTCTGTAGCCAGAAACCAGYCTTGTTCTCAGCAAAGAGGAACAAAATCAGCACCAGTTTTACCAGAAAAGKGATGGTGATGGCTGAACAGATCATTTATCACAAAATGCATTCCATGAGAATTTTGCTGTCAAATTCCATTTGGAAGAAGCTGCAAAGACTTCAGAAGGTCTAGAAACAGCATGTCTTGATGAGAGCCAGYAAATAACTCTTGAAGGCAATAAAATAACCCAGCAATATGAAACTGTCCTATGAAAAGAGCTAAAGGATGGGATTTACTGTTTAAGATAGTCTGTCTTCTGAAGTTGGACTGACATCCCAGCCCAGGGAAGAATGATTCAAAAGAAGGAAAACTCAACCTGTAAGAACAGAGATGACATATATCCCAGAGTGAAGAGTCACTTCATGTTGTGGGAAGATGAGACAGTGGCAAGCAGTGGATGAAGAAGTATCCTGAATACTGAAGGATATACTGAATATTCCTGAAGAAGTGGGCCTGGACTTGGAATAGCTTTCCTCTCCATATGAAGCATGGGAAGAAGCCATGGACTGCTCTGACATGGTTGCTGTGTGGATAGTGGGTACTGACTGGCAGAAATGCACAATGTTCAACAAACAGGGCAGTAGGTATGAACAATAGGTTTTAACATAKTTTCTTTTATTTGTAAATTATGTCCATTTTCATGGAAGGCCTAATTTTCTATGGATTAGAGTAGTTAACAAAATAATACTTCTTTTCACATAATCCATCAATCATAACTTGCCAAAAGAGAATGATTACTCTCATTTTATTCTCGGGGAAGCAAAAAAAAACTATCATTTCCAAGATCTGCAAAAGATGCATGAGAGAAGGGAAATCACCTCTCTTAGATGTCAGYCAGGTGACCATTTGCCAGTGGAAATGTCTTTTTCTAGCATGATGAATGGTCCCTAACAGGCACTGTATCACAGTCTGTTATCTGGTATCATGTGAAGATTCACATCTGTGAGAGCTTCTGACCCTTTAAAACAACCTCACATAAAGTGATAGAGGGTTGGGATTTTTTGTCTGAGAGGGAGAGCAAGACACTTTTCCCTGGCACTGTTCCCTTTCCAGGCTGTTGCTGCTGTCRATGTTGTTCTGAGTGAGGCCCCTGTTCACCATCCCACTGGGCTTTTAACACCGTGCAAATAATTTTCGGTATTAAATAATTAAGTGCAATAGCTAATACAGTMCTTCCCACACTGTTGCATTGTGCAGTCGTATAATTATTTTTGATCATTTATAATGACATTAAAACCCCCAAGTGCCAGACTGAAAATACATCTGTCATAATGTTGCAGCAATATGCAAATTCTCTGGGTATGTTTGCTGTGAAGGGAAAGGTCCTCTATCATTGAAGCTCTCATACAGCTCCTTTAACAGTCTTTTCTGCCCACTGAATCCTCTGCTSATCCTTCAGAAAGCTGGAGGATTGCACAGCTCTGGCTGATCATTGTTAGAGAYTTCACATATTTTCTATAGTAATTAGAGGACCTATTTGCAGAAAATTGCTGGCCTTGTCCTCCAGGAAAGAAAACATCCTGCATTTAAACAACAGATGTAACATGGGGAGCAGTAGATCAAACAGCCTTTTTGTCTCTCACCAACTGCTTCCACCACAACATGAAAGGACAAGTTCCTTTCATGAAGAGGGAAGTTTGTTCTGGACACTCATTTCATTGTTGGCCTCTTTCTTAGGGGCACCAAGAAAGAAACAAAATGAGGTGCACTCTGCTCACGCTTTTGTGCCAGACGTGTTTATTTTCCGCAACAAAACGGGAAAGAGCCTACTTCATACAGGATGTCAACCAGTGCTGACAGGGAAGGCTTTGATGCTTCCTGACCCAGATTCAAGTAGAGTTATGACTTAGGATTCAGGGTGAAAGTTTCATTTTTCATCATCCATCTCGTTTCTTCTGTTACATTCACCTACCAAGTGTTATTCACACTGCATGACTTGTTTAGGTTCAGTCACGCCTATGCCATCTCAGAATATAAGCATATGCACAATAGAACAACTTTAGTCTGGCACTACTTTCTTGTCCTTTAAAGTGTTTGGAATGGCCAGATTTTTCTCTCCCACACACACTCAGGAACTGGTGAGGAGCTCAGTGAAATCTAGAAGCCATCAAAGAGGATTCCCTGTGCTTTCACATGATAGAGAAGGCATTTATCTGCTAACTCCTTATCTGTGGAAACTATTGCTAAAACAACCCCATCCCTGAACATTCTGTTGCAAATTTTCTTTTTCTGTATTAGCTGGAAGATTTATTATTCAAGGCTCTACTTGATGGGCCAGCACTCTAAAGCACCGGAATGCAGTTTCTCTTTATATTTCACCGCCTTGTTGGCAGCACTGATGCCTGAGCAGTTTCAATTTAATACCTGAAGTAACAAATCCAACTGCTTTGGCTCTTGGCTAGTGGGGTGCCCTTCCACGTTCTGYGAGAAAGCCTCAGTGCTGAACTGCTGGGAGAATGCTGTGGCACAGTCTGAGCTACAAGAGGCTCAGTTACTTGCCTAGCCTCTCTTTTCCTTCCTTTTCCTGGACATATGGGCAGATAGAAATTCTGTCAGGCAAGCAGCATCCAGGAGCAAGTCTACCTGCTGACTGTGCCAACCCACTGATGCATATAAAGGACTGGGATGAGCTGGTCATCCATGCCCAAAATAATTATTTCAAGTATTTCTTTACACCAAAGTCACCTAAACATGCTGCTCTGACATACAGTACTTTTAGTATCTACTGTTTTCAGAAAGGGTAAGAAAAGAGGCTCATTCTTCCTCCCAGACAACATGGTCAAAAATGAAAGACAATATGATCAAGTAGCCACATGAYGTGTATGCTCTGCAAAATGCATGGAAATCCTGGCTAAAAGGTAATCATAGTAAAGAGAAAGCAGAGGAGTGATTAATTTCCCCCTTTTTTGTTTATTTCCAAAACCCTTGAGGCTGATTCAGCAATTCCTCGAGAGCCTCAGACTGACTGCACACATGCGATACAGTATCTGGTTGGGCATGGCAAAGATGTCAGGGATTTCTGGTCATACAGCAGCTGCTGGGCTTGCTGAAGCAGCTGAGATTAATTCCAGCTGGGCTGCTGGGGATATAGAAGATCCAGAGGAATATAGAACACACTCAGACTTCACCCAGAACAAAATCTGGATGAAAAAGGAAAGCCCTTCTGAGGAAACATGATGATGCATTTTGAAACAGGGCTGAGATTAATCCACAGAAGAAGGGAACCATATTGTACCCAACTTTTACTGCAAATTATTCTGATGAGGCAGTACACAGGGAGGCTCTATGGCTGAGGTACTAATGTGTCTGAGCATGGAGGCCTGGGATGAATGCCAGGGAACTTCGATGAAACATAGAAGCACAAAAAGATGCTCATTATCTTAAAAGGTATGGGTTTTAATTAAGTTTTTAATTTTCTAAAAATCCCTTCCCATGTTTACTTTTTTTTTCAAATCTGTTTCTGTTTTTCTTTTCCTTGAACCATTTTTGTCCAATCACTTTTTCCTCCTTTAAAAACATTTCTTTCACCCAAAGCCAGGATGGCGGCTGGAGACCACCCTTCCTCTTGCAGTGGGTACATGACTCAGTCATCAAATACTCCACGTTTAGATGCTGCCCCTCCAAAAGAGAAAATGCAATACTGAAGCTCAGGAAAGGAAAAAATTAGATGATTACCAAGGTTAAGGAACTGCCAAAACCAGCAAAGAAAATCTGCCAAAAAAGAGCCATTAGACAACCATCGCATTTGGCCACACAGAATCATGTGGCCACACTCCATGGAGGGAGGCAGCTGCCCACACCATGGACTCACATTTACACAACTTAAACCACCAATTTGTACCACCTCCAGAGCATGTGATTTTTAACTAAATATGATTCCTGTTGGATGGAGCTGAAGTGTTATTCAGCTCTGAGCAAAAGACCACTCAATTGTAACCAGTTTTTCCAAAGCTTTTTAACAGTACAGAATGTTTTTACTTCCCTTTCTCCATACAAGCTGGAGAAATAAACCACTGTGATGAATGATTCCTGGCAGCATCCTAAGCTATGTAGGTATTTCTAAAGGTACTAGAATAAAGAAGTACAAAAAGCAGTAGATTTCCAAAACTAACCGACATTGTGGTGCAAGGGGATAAGAACTGGTATAAATTTCAGCTATTTGTGAAAAGGCTGAAGTCTCTTTCCTGACCAAGGAATAACAGATTATGGTTTTGGTGAGAAAGAATGCCAGTAGTATGAGGCAGTCAGTGTGACTTTAGGAGAGACTGCTCCAAGATCTGTTTATAGGCATAAATGTATGAGAAATGTACTGGTAAAAAGGGAACAAAAACAGATGAGTCATTTTGCAGGTTTTAGAGGAGATATCTGTACATCAAATGCATGATAAGCGCTGACTGAGAGTAACTTAAAGAGGAATAAAGAAGTGCAAATGCATCAGGGGAGAAAGAAACACTGAGGACAAAGATCCATCAGTACATGGAGACCAAGAAATAACCATGGGTGTCACTTATGACCTCCACCACACACAGGGTCACAGCTCGTCCTGGGATCACATGGGATTATGAGCTTTGTGCTGAATGTGAAGCTTGTTTGAAACAACYCACTGAAATCTGAACTCTGCTACATAAAAATGACATGTAAGAATGGCAAGAATTCTGAGTAAAGTAGCAGTGATAAATGAGGGACTGAAGAAACTCTCTGAGGCAGGACAGATGGCGTTGTTACAGGCTGCTTTACAAGTAACATCTATAAACACCCAGGGAAGAAAGGTGCTGACAGTGTCTGGTAAATGGAATAGACTTGTGATCTGCAGTCTCTCTGATAGTCATAATTCCACAGAGGAAATCTCCAAGATTCCCTTTCCACAYGCAGACACTGATTTGACAAAATATATGATTGCGTGCTTTACTTTATACATAGCGGTAGTTCCACGGATATGTCTTCCCTACTTTGAGATGACAGGCACACCAGGAAAAAATTCATAGCTCTTGGATTAGTGTCCTGCCTGAGCTAATAAGGGGACAGATGAATGTTTCCTGAAAGAAAAAGTAGATGTGGCTCATCAGTAAAACAGCCCATTTCAGAGAGCTGGAACGATCTGAAATTCCTGGAGGAACATCCATCCTCACATTACCGTGTACATTGACAGATGGTGTGGCTTCACATGAATAGGAATTTTAAGTCACCGTCTTTGACTTGAAAAGATAAACCCCAGGCAGGTTTTGAAGAGCAGCTGGCCCTTCATGGACCAGTGCTTGTGGGGATTCTTCTTTAAGAAGCTGGAATGGTGGTAGCTGTGAGCAGCACACACAGCACAGCTCCTCATTCCCTTTAGTAGTTTTCCCTGGAAAAAGCCTGAAGCAGCAGCAGCAGCTTTCTCCATGCAGGAATTGGAAAACAGCTCATCCGACTGGCTGGAGAATTTATAAAATTAGGAAAACAAAGTAGCAAAAGGCCTTGGTTCAACAGTGTTTCTTTTAGACTGCCTGTCTCTTTGAAGTAACTAGTCTTGAATCAGTTTATGAGCATCAGACAAGACAAACACTGAGGTCCATTTGGGAGTTTTTCTTTGGAGCAGCATATTAATACTCTGTAAGGAGATGCAGGRCATGTAGTTTTCTTTAACAGCAGCCCTAATCACCCCAAATCTCTCCAGCTCACTGTTAGCACACCCTCTTGACGAGACTGCAACAGACATGAATGGGCTGTCTTATACAGTGCTTAGATTAATCCTGCAAAAAATGGGGTAACTGACCCTCTGCACCAGAAAAAGTGTCCCMCAAACCCACAGGATTCTCAGAAGTCTTGTCCCTGCCTAGCAGGCACTGAGTTTGCCACAGCAGCAGCTGCTCCAGCTGACMCACCCCTCTTCTCTAGAGCCTCCCAGGAGACCAAGCAAAGGGAAACAGTGCTCACAGAGGCTGGCCAGCCAAAAGGACAAGGACCAAAGGGACTTGCTGACTACAGCAACCAATCTCAATAGTAACAGCATGTTCAGTCAGGAAAGCCCTTGTCTTCCTACCCCCTTCACATATTTTCTGTAAGTGTTAGGAGACGAGCTCTGACGTGGTCTTGGCTCCTTATTCCTACAGCTGGCCTTTCAATAAGTAAAGCCTTCCTCTCCYCACAAGAACTAGAGGAAAGCCTGGATAATTCATGCTGATTCTTCGTAGTCAGGCACATATGTGAGCGTGCTTCTTACCTGTGCAACTGATTGGATTTGCTTTTTTTCACCTTTAGTATCAAGAGTAGTAAGGAGGACATCTCACAGAATGGGAGTGAAGAAATAAAGAAGGGATGCAGTAAAAAAATCTATTCAGTCAGGCAGCCACCTTTTCTGTTGTTTTGCATGTAATACACAGGAGTGCATTTTATTTAGTGGACCTAAATTTGCAGTGGTAGGTTAACAGTTGGACTTGATGATCTGGAATTRTCTTGATAATTTTCCCACTCATTTCCAATTGAATCTGTGAGTTTATAATAGTGCAGGCCACACCAAGGGCAGCAGCAGGAACTCTGCATATTAGACTTCCCTAAAGCTGTTCCACAYGAGCACATCCCTGTGGTGACTTCTGTAAGAAGGTGCATGATAGCAGCTCCAAATACCTTGGGGATCTGTCCTAGTTCCCTTTCCAACTCTCCCTGGTAAAGGTATGAACAAACAGCAGCTCATTTCCCCTGGTAAAGATGAAGAAAGCCKTATCCCTCTGTTGCTGCTGCAGACCGTTCAGTCCAAGGTGACTTTAGGAAGTGGCTCTGCCAGGTCGAGCTCTGTGGTGGCTGCTTCAGAGTAACAACTCAGTAACTGCTTGTCTTGCTGTAGTTGAAGGTTAAGCTGCAGCACCCACCACTGGGTTAAGCACCCAAAAAAAAAGGAGAAAACAGACTGAATGTTGCCAGCTTAAATTATGTGCTCTGTTCTGTTCTGCCACATTCTCCTGGGGCTTGCCATTAGAACACAACACCTTCAGCTGAGTTTCCTCCTTTCTTGTTGTCAGCCATAAAGCTTAYAGCTCTTTTATTTTAGGGTATTCTTCAGAAAGAAAAGAGTGATGTTTGGGAACAAATTCAAAGTGAGACAAAGCAGCTTAAACAAAGGTTGGTTTGTGTTTTCTTGCTAWGGAAATGACAAACGAATCTGTCTGCAGCAGAGATGAGCATTTAATCTYGCCATTTCCCATCTGGGAAACACTAATAACACTCAGCATCTCATTTCTTTGTTGGGGGGACTTGGTTGGTCAGGAGACAGGTAGTAATATTACCCCATGAAATACTTTTGCATTTTCCCAGCTGGTGTTCCTGGGGACAACTTCCATCTGCAAACATAGTTTGGCCACAATGTGTAGCCAAGCAGATCAAGGTAACTACTTTCTCCATGCTGGAAACTCTCATTTCAGAACAAATTCTAGACAAGTTTATCTTCAGTACTAGTATGGAACCTGAAGAGAAGTAGGTGGTGCTCCTCAGTGTTGGTCAACATCAGTCTGAGGTTCATCTGAGAGAGAGGATTGCCATCCTTGGAGAGCAGGCTCAGGCAATATGGAGCAGGGAATGAAGGCTGCAGCCAAATCCTTGTAYATAACAGACAATGACAAGTTACACAACGAATTTGGTGTTTCCAAATCCGAGTCACTGAACTGGTGCTCAAAATAATCCAGTGTAAAAATACTGCAAAAGGAAAGTCTTTTTGCTGTATTAACTGTTTTCACAAGGTCAATCCTGCTTTTCTTCCCTGTAATCTTTTACTTCAATTTTTAAAATGTTGGGCTTTTTTACATTAAGGTGTTTAATTAAGATAGAGTTAGGAGTTAGTACCATCTTTGGCATACGGGCCAGACCAGGATTTGAAACAGTTATTGTTATTGCTGGCTATCCCTTCACCTGAGGTTGTTGTCTGAGTCCTAGCTGAAAAGACTTAATTAAGATGCTATTATTCTCATCTCAAGGAAGATTTCTTTTTTTACTCTCATTTTTTCTTTAGTGTAGTAGTTGGGGATTTAGTTTGGAAATTACAGAATCATGGAAAATTGGGCTGAGAGGGGCCCTGTGGTCTATTCCATTTGCCTGTCTCAAGGCAGATCATAGATTCCTAAATGGTTTTGAATGAAAGATTCCCCCAAATTAATTTCAAGATCTCAAATTATAGAGATTCCACAATCGGTTTAGGAATTCTGTTCCAATATTTTGCTTGTATCCAGAGCATACATGTCTATTCTCAGCTGATTTTTAAATACTTTTTTTGTGCAGTAAAACTTGAAAAGAAGGTAACAGAGGAAAGTAAAACACAGGAAGTAGAAAGGACTTCCAATGTCATCAATGCCAATTCCTTACTCTTATAGGCAACCATGTCAGGTAAAGCCTTCCTTGTACATGCACAGAGCTCAGTATTGGACCTGGCTGAACTTTGCCCCCTAAATGTTCAAAACCAAACTCTGCTGAGATTCTCATCTTTCCAAAAGTTAAGAATCTTGTGTAAAGTAGAACTGCAAAACCAGAGGGACATTATAAAGCCTGTGAGATACACTTCTGGGTATGTGATGTGCAGAAAAAACTTTAATGAAGTGACAGAGTTGCTAACAGACATGGTGAAGTCTCAAAAATGAAAGATAGACCTCTCTTGAAAATTAAAATCCCTGCTGAAACAGATAATGATGCTTCTAAATTTCCCAAGATAGCTGGATCTCACAAAAAAATCAGTCATCAGTAGGACTGCACAAGATGTTCCTAACTTCCAAGAGAACTACATCTGAGMTAGGATAGTGATATTTGGCTTGTCTGAAAAATAAAATTGTGACTATTCCAAGAAAAAGTCTTAGAAAGTGTGGAAGAAAGAGAGGCTGGGTGGGGGTAAAGTCAACATGGAGTTAAGAAGAAAAAAATAAGACCAAATTCAATAGAAATGGAGAGCAAAGTTTCTGAACTGAGGATGAGGAAGATGTTAGATTACAGGAGGGAGGAGCTAACTTCAGTGATCYCCTAACTGTTTAACATGAAGGACAAGCACACATGCCAGACATAAAAGTTCTCTTCTTTACCAGTGTCATAACTGATGCTCAGAGAGCATCTACCATCTCCACAATGTACCAAAGAATCCTTCAAGACACAACCCCGTGTGTCAAGGTACCACTGAAGATATGAAAAGACATGAGGAACGTATATTTAGGTATCTGGATTCAACTCTTTATGAGACATCACTGAATTTTAAGCMCCACAGAAGAAAGTCTTGAGTAGTTCTGTGGGGTCAGGATCTTTGTCCTTGTCCTGCAACAGCTAKGAGAACCCAGCTGGAAAAGCTTGGAGGTTATAATCACTAGCATAATATCATGGCCCAATGCACAGGACAATACTTTCAGACAGGACTTGCTGGGGTACTGAATATTATCAATGAAGTCCTAAATTCTAAACTAGAGCAATCCAAACCATCATTGAGATGTAGCCCTCCCAGAAGAAACATTTTTTCCAAAGCTCATAACTCAAAATGAGTCATGCCTGATTAACTTCACTTGGGTCAGGAGACTAATCATGAGATGCTATTTATAAATTATGTAAAGAAAGTCAGAGAGAGAGCATTAGAATAACATTCAGAATGGAAGACATGTTATAGCCTTAGCACAGAGTCACTATGATGACAAAAACTAGGAACCTTCTTTATTAGCAGGTGTTGCCTTTTTTACTTTTTTTAAAGTGTGTCTACTCTCCAGCAAAAAAARTTATTAAATATTAGTGAGACTCCAAACCAGAGAGCAACTGTCCAGCTCAGTTCTTGGTGGGGTAATAGATAAGAAAATTTCACCTCCTCCTTCTCCTCACAGCTGCCCCGCACACATGCACACACACACACAGAGGCCAGGGAAATCTACTCCTAGAGCACCTACCTTGGGTTTGAAGGCGATTAATTTCAGGACCATCTCCACAGTGAAGAGGCCAGTGAAGAGCATGTTGAGGATGTTCATGGCTTCCTTGAACATGCAGCTCTGACCGTAGTGCTGAAAAACAGCATCCCAGCAGGAGTGTGAGAATAGGACATGCCRGCAGTCAGGAATACACAGGACCCCTCCCATTCTCCCTTCATGCCAAGGTTCTCTAACGAAGATCCCAACATGCTTCATTGTTTCAATTAAGAATTCCCATCTCCCTTCACACAGAAGCATTCCCATGCCTCTATCCATTTTTGCCACCTGGTTCTGGATCTCACCTTATAAAAAAAATCTTTTTGAGGAGTGGCTACCAAAATCACACTTATCTTTCCAATTCAGGGCTCATTAGAAATTTGCATAATAGTACAAGACAATCTCCAATTGTGTTTTTTATCTCAACCATCCCTAATACTTGGATTACTTTTTTGTTTGATTGTGATTGCACAGTGAGCAGGGGTTTCATTGAGCTGTTCATAATGATACCAAGCCATTCCCCAAGTAATTACACTAAATTTAGGATTCTGCAAAGTACATGAGCAGCTCAAATAATATCTTTCCAATATGCATTAYCCTGCATTTGTCAACTCAGAATTAAATTTGCAATCATGCTGCCCATTCACTTAGCTTTATTAAGATCTTATGAAGTTACTCTCCATCTTCTATTCATTAATTCGAGCAGTGTCTTCTGCAACTGTTGCCATCTCACTTTTCACATCCCTATTTCCAAATCATTATTCTTGAGACTGATTGCACTGCCTTATTCTAAGGTCACCTTCCAGTTCATATTACAAGACCCCATTTGTAGTTGCTTAACTTTAATATATTTCAACCAGCTGGGATGGATTTTCATATTCTGTAATGGGTGATTTATTCAAAGAAGTTTGAGTTAAAACAATTCAGCCACAGCTGAAACCAAGGCCAGGAAAAAATACAATGTTGAGGCATTTTCAAAGTTTCTTATAACACTTTTCTTGAAAGGCTCTAGTACTTGCAGGACCCTGTTTAGAAACTTGAAATTTTTTACTGGCATGTCCCTTATTTTGCTGTCTGTTATGACATGTGGCCCCAAAATAAACCTCTGAGAAATTACACTTTCCTGAAGATGGATTTAGACTTCCTAGAATCTCCAGAGGTGCTGTCCTGCCTGTGAGCTCACAAACATCTCTCGTCTTCTACCTCTACCTGCCCTGGGTGTGCACCATTGTCACAGAAACCGAGCAGCTTCACAGCTTCAGAGTGAACAGGACAGGAGAGATGAGCTGAGAGAAGGGCRCTGTGCTGTGCTTATGCTGCCTCACTCCTTGTTTGGGAACTTAGGCAAAAAAGCACAGGAAGACTTTTCAATGGGGATAGAAAAGAGCTAGAGCAGATGATGAGAAACTAGGGAGATCAAGAAATCTGGTGAGATTGGGCTGAAGACAGTGAGAGGAAATAAAGTGACAATTGCCCATGAATACAGACTTAGACTTTTAGTGAGAGATGGAAAATTGCAGCTAGTTTTGCAGAGGGACTGGGAGTGGGGCAGACTGGGATTAATCTAGTGGAAAATGTAGTCAAAAGGAAAGAGGAGGGGTGGAGGGGTGCATGGGGAGTTGAATGCAAAGGAAGGATCAAACTTGTGGAGTAGAAAAGGTGTAGGGGAGAATAGGGTGGAAAGGAAATCTGTCGAAAATCCAGAAAATACAACTGTGAGCCTGTGAAATGAAGGACTGGCTGAAGAGTGGGGATCTGGACTGTTTGGGCCAAAGACCAGGGAAAAGGGTGCATAGATTGGCTGGGTTTTAGGAGGAGAGAGACACGCAGGGAGGCCTTGGGCACAGACTAGAATAAACAAGTCATGAAAGTACAAAGTTGGGGAATTGTACAGAACAGTTAGGGTGTATGAGGGTCCATTTCCTGACTGAAAGGCAAGTAAGACTTCTTTTTTCACCTGGGGGTTTTCTGCTTGCTTACTTACTTGCATGGCCAGGCAGATGGTGTTCAGCAGGATCAGAACGAACATCAGGTACTCAAAATASGTGGAGTTGACCACATACCAAACCTTGTACTGGTACTGGTTTTTAGGAATGTATCTCCGCAGAGGCCGGGCTTTCAGGGCATACTCTACACACTGGCGCTGTGGAAGAGGCAGGGTACAATTAAAACTCAACCCCAAAATAACWGGGTGATCAGTTACCTTCAAATGTAATAAAAATACAATATGTTTCAGGTTTTTTACTAAAATTATAAATCTTGGTAGAATAATTTCTTTTAGGTCATAAGGTGGATGTGCATATTCTACATGCAATTACTTTAGCCTGACTCTGCTGCTGTGCTCATCTAATCTCAGGGAAACAAATGGTACAGCAAACATTTTTAAGTAATTATTGTCCCCTGAGCAAATCTTACAGCAAGATGTTTTTCTACCTGAAAGATGTCAGCAAAGCCAGCTTACAGTTTTATCTTGTTGGGAAGCTCTGCTCATCTCTGTACGCATTTATCTAGTAAAAGCTTATTCTCAATGCATTTTTTACCTTTAGTGACAGCAAGGTGTTGTAAATTACCTGGTTTTTGTCCAGCTCACAGTTCTTGTACTCTTGTTCTCCTTGTTCCTGAAATGTGACGATGACGAAACCAACGAAGATGTTCATCATGAAGAAAGCAATGATGATGATGTAGATAATAAAGAAGATGGAGATCTCAACCCTGTGATTATAGATGGGTCCCACATCCTCCATGTGGGAATCAATGGACCTATACAGCAACCTGAAAGCAAACAGGAGCCAAATGCAGAGAAAATCTGCAACTGCCTTGAGGCCTTATAGGTGWTGTTATAAAGTTTAACTTTTGTGATTTTCTTGATCAAAATGAATTCCCTCAGAGATGTGGAGGCTTGCACTGATCTGAGTACAAATGCTTTCAAAAGAGAAGACCTGGCTTTTATTAACTTTACACATTTGAACCTGCTCAGGGATGAAATGTTTTTTCACAGTAGAACAAAACCATGCCCCTCAGTTAACAAAAGACAGGAGAGTCCCAAGAGTTGTTGGGAGCTGAGTTTAGTGGGAAAAGGGGATCCCAGGAGTTAACAGTTGTCATCACTGCTGTTGGCATCACCTGGTGACACAGGTCAGGGTCAGCCCCCTRACACCCTGTATTCCATGTCACCCTGACTGAGTGGCTCCATAGGAGTCTCCAGCTCCTGCAGCACAGACAGCACAGCCTGGAAAGACACCCATGACTGCCAGCACTGCAGAGAAGGCACTGTTGTGCTTCATATTGCCCTGCTGACTCCATGGGGAAACCTGGAACTGGCATTTCTGGAACGTACCTGATACACACTTCATATTCATTTATACACATAATAATTGTAACAAATACTGGTATCACTGCTAATAYTGGAAATGATTTTTTAAGAACTAGAGACAGTGCTTTGCAGTGTTTACAAGCACAAGAACAGAAATTCCTGCAAGCCCTGAGGAATTTACAAAGTACGTATTCCGCAACTGCTGCTACTATTGCTATATTTAAAGCTCTAGACTTATTTAAATACTTAGAAAGGAAAAGACCATGCTCTGCATGTGAATTTTCTCTTTTGAAATGAATGAGGACATTGCTAGTGTTGCACTGGTCCAAGAAACACTCACTCTGGCCAGCCCTCAAAGGTTGAGACGGTGAAGAGGGCCATCATGGCAGTCAGGACGTTGTCGAAGTCAAACTTGCTGTTCTCCCAGCTCCGGGGCTGTATCATGGGCTGGCTGACCTCCCCATCCTTGTAGGTGATGTAGTACCCTCTGTGTGGGGAGARCAGAGACAGAACATGGCAGACCTGCACTGGAGCACGAGGCGCTGAGAGTGGGCGGCCAGTGAAGGGGAGGGATTGGTAATGGTCAGACCCACCTGCATTCTGCTTCTGTCTGCTTGGAGCTGTCAGTGCAGCTGTACAGCTTGCCCTTGGAAAGGAAGAAACAGGAATGAAGCTTCTGACAGCACAAGGGTTAGGGCAGATCACGTAGCAAGGTGTTGGCATCTACTACTTGGTTAACCACCCGTGTGCTTGCACGTCCTTTTGCAGACTGATGTAAGCAAACTGACTTGAGGGTTGCCTCAATCTGGGTAGCACAGAGCACAGGCTTTTGTCTGCTTGTACAGTACTTCTATGTAYATGTCATGTGTGCTGCAGAATARGTTTTGTCAGGAGGGTGGTGAAGGRCAAAGAGAGAAAAGCAGACCTATAGAAGTGAATGAACAACTCCCATGATTATTTGGTATGCCACTTCCTCTGCAAGATGGGAGGCCTGCAAGTACCAATCCTTTTGAACAGCCCCCTTCACCTTCCTGGGACCAGGCTATGCCCGTSTCAAGCTGTTTAGGAAGAACAACATTACTGATGATTTCTTATGATCACAGATGATGGGCAGGAGTTCTGCATGTGCCTGGCTCAGTTTTGGAGAACTGCTGGTAGAAGCCGCCCAGGAAACGCTCAGAGTGCCACAAATGTTTTGCCTTTCACACACAAAAGACTCCATTTTCCCTTCCTCAGTTTTTTTATACTATTTTTCTTCCCAACCCTTAATACAGCTCAATGTAATGGATGAATGAATGGGTCCAGTGGTCTTACCTTAAACAGCTGAACTCCAATGCAGGCAAACATGAACTGCAGCAAAGTGGTGACAATCACAATGTTCCCGATGGTTCGGATGGCGACAAACACACACTGGACCACGTGCTGCAAAAGGGAGATAGGAACAAAAGTAACTTGCAGGATTGTTCTCAACTGCTTTGGCTAARGGAGAGGCTCAAGAATAAAAACACAGATAATAAAATGAGAAAATGCTTAATTTATACCCATTGAGTATTGTCTCAGGAAAGGGGACCAACTTGTTTCATTCCTTGCTGTACTTTTAGAAGCAGGCAGAAAGGGATAGGAAAATACCAGAACTCAGCTCTCTGAAACATCCAGCATAGCTGGGGCCTACCAGCACATAGGAAGGAGTCTATCTAATACAGAAAGGCTATGTTTAGGGTTGTGGGCCCATCTGTAGCCCTAGAAAACCACATAATTTCACCTCTGTGGTTGAAGGGGTCATCCAGCTGAGAAGCAGCTTGTCAGAAARGGACCAGGGAATCCTGGTGGACACAAGGTTAACAGCCCTCACTACTAAGATGGTAAGTGGTATCTTGGGCTGCATTAGAACTTTTAGCAAGGTGAAGGAGGTGATTCCTCCCCTTTCCTCAGCACTGGTGAGACTACTCCTGTTGTGCTGGGTCCAGTTCTGCCTTCTCAGTACAAGAGAACCATGGACATACTGGASGAAATCCAGCAAAGAGTCACCAAGACGGTTTAAGGRATTGAAGCCTCTCTCCCRTAAGAAAAGGCTGAGAGAGTTGGRTCTGTTMATCTTAGAGGAGGSTCAGAGGGAYCTGGTCAATGTARATTAATGGSTGAAGAGAGGATACAGAGAAGGCAGAGTCAAGCTTTTTTTCAGTGGTTCACACTGACAGGACAATGGGTACAAGCTGAAACAGAGTAGGTTTATCTGAACATTGAGAAATGCTTTTACTGTCAGGGTGACTGAGCATTGTGCAACCAGAGAGGTTGTGGTGTCTCTCTCCTTGGAGGTATTCTAAAGYCTGGGCAACCTGCTCTCAGTGACTCTGCTTGAGCAGGTCCCTTCCAACCTYAACCATACTGTGATTCTGCTGAAACATTACTTGAAGCACTGCAGAAGTCCTTATAGCCTGAAATAACCTGAATTTATAGTTTATAGAGTGCACTGGAACTTTTCTAACCTTCAGTCCTTTGGCTCTGTTGATGGCCCTCAGTGGCCTAAGGACCCGCAGAACACGCAGGATCTTCACCACATTAATGGCACTGGACCTGGAAGAAATTATTGGAAAGTTTGWGAGATACAGCAATGTGGGGAGTGTGCTGCAAGGGCAGATCTTTGAAATCCTTCACAGTCCTAGACCACTTAAGGTATTTAGTCAACTCTTTGCCATGGCACTTCAGGKGTAAGGAAATCAATCTCTGATGCTATCTTCACAGGTCTTGCTTTGTGTTCTGGCTTTCATCATCTCTGCTGTATTAATGAAGGGGKAATGGAACATGGGCAAGGTATATTTTTAGAGCAAGACTTTGTAGATATCTATGATACAGAAATTGTGCCAAGATGTAGTCATTTCCAAGGCATTTTCAGATAGGGTTCAAAGAAGCWCTCAGTTGAAATATTCACAGAAGAGTGAAAACTCCATGAGACTCCAGCATTAGAGGTATACTATCCACTCTGAGTTTGATCGTGCAGTGTGTGTGGCTCCTGAACTCATGAACCATTTAAGCATGTACATAAATTTAAGGATGTGAAAACTTCCACTGAATTGATTAGGATGACTTATGTGCTTACTTTTAACTACTGAACACAACTATACTGCAGCAGAATTCTCTGCACCTTCCAAGACTAAAACCCTGGCTGAGAATYTTCCTCATGCTGTATGACATCATATTCTCCTACTGATTTTGGGAACAGTTTTTCTATTAGCATACTAAGAGTCTAGTTAGGTCTCTAAGAAAGAAATAGCAGGTCAAAACAAGCACAGTGCCATTCTTAAGACCTTAACTGAAAGCCCAAAGGACCTCACAAATTCTGCGAGACTTAGTGTGCAATGTTTGTGGTCTGCTGACTTACAACAGTTACAGCTGGGAGCTTGTTTCTTATCAGATGTGAAACTAATTAGGAAGTTTTGTACCCAATACACAGAGTTCCACATTGTCAAGTAAACCTGTACACTTATTAAGCAAATTAACAGAACATGACAGAAATAGAACAGCCACCACCACTCTGAAGATTCCCACAAAACTCTTCAAGCACTTGGTGGTCTTCCATTGACCAAGACTCACAATATCTTAGGCAGTAGCAAAACATTTTCAACCCATTTYCCAAAGAGGTTATGAGAGATCTAGGAGGGAACTGGACTGTTCTGAATTGATACARTGAATGGAAGGTCATGGAACAAAGCTAAGTGTCATGATTCCCAGTACACTGATTTCTTGTTCTCACTTGCTTGATCTGAAGGATTCCCCCCTCCAGGACACCAGTGCAGCATTTCCCAATTACCTCCCCTCTTGAGGATGAATTTTAATGGTCTTGAATTGTCTGAGAAAAAACACCTCATGAACACCTCAACAGGCTCATGAGAGGTAAGACAATGAGCCYGAGCCACGCCTCCCCAGCCCAGCCTTACAAATCCCCCCCAAACCCAACCAGCTAGAAATAGCTCACTCACTGGATCCCAAAGGAGATGAGAGAAACGCTGACCACCAGCAGGTCTAAGATGTTGAAATAATTCCTGCAGAAGGAGCCTTTGTGGAGGAAAGCCCCGTATGCGGTCATCTGCAGGGAGGCACACGGAGACACAAACACACTTTGCCATCAGCAGCTGCTCAGGAACCAAACCCACCTGGTTAGGCTCAGAGAGTATCATTGGGGAGGGGGCAGTATTTCTAACATGGCAGACAATTTACCCCCAGACCCCAAAGGAGAAGTTGAGCCCCCATGGAAAGAAAAGAGAGTGAAAAAGACAGCAAGATAACTATGACAGGCTTAACTAAAGAAAGCGTGGAAATTATGCACTTTGAGTGCAGTGAGTACATAACATTTAGAATCAGCAAAGCAGCAGAACGAGCATTTGCAAAAACTACTCTTTGCAATCACATGCTTTTCCCTTTTACTTCAGTGACAGAGACACTGAAAAGGCCTCTTTAACAAAATTGAGTTAAAAAAAAATAAAATGGGCTCTTCTGTAATGCTTTTCAGTGCTTAGACCAGCTGCAATGGACAGTTGATCACTCTTCCCTCCAAGAAGGAAAACCAGAATCCCTCAGGGATTTGATGCTTTACTGCTGAACTGAAACAACAGGAGAAATTACTGCTCTGTYCAGTTTGCTCCTTCTGTTCAGCTCAATCCCATATCCCTTTTCCTATGCATCCTCATTCATTTTTACTCTAGATGCAGTTGCATTTTCTCCTTAGTTTTCCTTACAAAGCCCAAGGCTATATATTTTGAAACAGAGTAATTTCTGTATCTTGGAACAGAGTAATTTCTCTGTGAAGGTAAATCATTATGAACATCACCTGGCAGAGGGAGGGAAAATAGTTATTAATTTTGCAAGGGAGACTCTACCCCGCCTGGCTATGAAGGGGTATTGAATACCTGCTGACTTTGAGGAAGGTGTCACATCTTCAGAACTGGATTAAGTGACAGTGAAAACAGAAAACTTGAGGCTGAGCTCTGTTACACAATGTGACTAAATGAGTTTGGCCCAGTTAAAGATGGTGAGTAGATGGGGGGATTTGTACCACCTACCTTAGACTCGGTGAGTGATCTAATGAAGCTGCTTTGAAGAAACCCCATCCCCACAACTGCTAATGTTCCTTCATTAGGAATTCTCATTCCCCATCCAGGAGTACAGGCTAAGTTTGGTCCTGTGAATCTCATCTAAGTTAGGTGTCTAAAGTAACCCGAGGCAGACACCATGAGACCGTTACTCAATGATGAGCTGTAGCCAGACTCCAGCTGAGAAGTGTGAACTGGAAAGTCAAACTGGAGTTTTCTGGCTTCCACCAGTAGCTCAGGATGGCATATTGGCCGGTGGTTTCTAGCCTGTGACAAATTTATTCAGAGCAGGGTGGAAGGGCACATGGTATTTCAGATTATTTTCTTCACCAAACATCCATGACATCAGGGAACTGACTATCAATCAGACAGAACTTAGAAGGGGAGRAGGAAGTATAAACTCTGGTCTTGGCTTAGAATTTATACTTATAGACACATTCAGTTGGGGAAGGAAGGAGGGGTTCTTGCCATAACAAAGGTGGTAAAGATACCCTTTACTGGTTAGATTTTGTATGGCRATCTTRAAAGAAAGACACCATTGAAATCAAGAGGGGAAGCTCTGCTGAGTTTAAGTTCTACACAAACTGTGGTTCTCTCAAGTCCGTTGAGAGATTTTGTTATCTCTGAAGAAATCTCAAAGAGTGTATAATCTATATTTGCCTCCTATCCGGGGCATTAAACAAGCTATAACCTTTTAGGATGCCAGTTAAAAATCCTTGGCAGTCACCTTGCCAACATTCACCAGAATGCAGGTGTTGTTATCAGCAACATGAGGGCAGATGAGGCTTGTTTCTCCACAGTCTTGAGTATGGCCATTCATTCATTTTTACCATTTACATTAACTTTACTGCTTTGCAAAACATGGTGCTCAAYGCAAGGCAGCAGAGAAACATGCACTGAGAAACCAAGCTATTTGTGACTTATGGTCCTTGCTCAAGTTCCAGGGATGTTGTCATAAATCCACCAGGTTAACAGGAGGACCTGGGGAAGGCCCAGGTACTGTGCAGTACATTCCCCTGATGAAAACTGCAGTGAGCCAATGGGCTGGGTTAAGCTCTGCTTCCACGGAAGTCATTAGGAGTGTTACCACTTCCTTCAAAGGGAGCAGAATCAGTAATTGTGACTCCAAACAGATGCCTTGAACTATCATTTCATTTTCAAATGTTGCTGTTGGGATATTTTCCTTTTTCTGACAAGCCTTTTGGATCTGTCATGTGATCTGTGAATGCTCGGATTTATTGTGTAAACACAGATGCAAACTGCACACAGGCATAATGTGTACATCTCCCTGGAGAACATTATGGCTTTGGTAATTTCCAGTCATATCAGTAAAGCACGTTTCTCTATAAAAATATGCAGGGGCCACCCTGCTTGCCAGCCTTCCATATAGATACTGTTATTAGGGTCTTGAGCTGCAAAATTTGAGCAACTCTAAGGTACTGCCTGCCAGAACTTAGAACTAGCTTGCTGAGAAAAAGAAAAAAAAAAAAAACAGCTGCCAAGTGAACCTAGCATTTAGAAAGCCAGAACTTTGCTCAATTACTGTTATTTAAATTATTAGCCTACCAATTTGGGAAAATTAGAGTTAAGAACAAGGCAGCCTATTTTTATTTTCTTCTAAGCGAAACCATTCTCCTGTACATTCCCCTTGGTATAGAACATATTCATGGGAAATGGGAAGCTGGGTTTTRAAGCAGCAATTTTCATTGGCAGCTACTGTCCTTGGTGTTTCAGTGGTTTATACTCTTGATTTTCTCTCTACACCTAGAAAGTGAGCTCTTGTGCTGTTCTCCCTGCCTCTTACTTGGCAGTGCACCCTGTAAGCTCACAGAAGTCATCAGCGCCCTTTGGGCTGGTTTCTGCAGAATAGAGACCTTCTCTTTGGGTGTAGCATGTGTAAGAGGTGTGTGTATCCAGAGTTTCTTGAAGACCAGAAAAATCCTGTTTTGGAAAGACTGGCTTGGGCAGAGGGAGAAATTTATGAGGCATGGCCTTTTTCTTTGTCCTCTCTTACATTTCCCAACATTGCATCCTTTCATTGCAATTCCCCTAAAAAGCATTGTTTTGCTATAGGCCCTCAATTACAAGTTTGAATATCAAAATTTCCCAGGAGACTTTTTAAGCAACTACCAAAACATCAAAATCAAAAGAAAAACAAC